>NC_041046.1:20910027-21210027 GCF_900634775.1 Gouania willdenowi | reverse complement strand
GAATTGTTCATAATTCCCTCCACTCTGACTAAGCCCATAGTTCCAGCTGAAGAAAAACAGCCCAAAGCATGATGCTGCCACCACCATGCTTCACTGTAGGTATGGTGTTCTTTTGGTGATGAAAAGTGTTGTTTTTGCATCAATTATACCTTTTGGAATTATGGCCAAAAAGTTCAACCTTGGTTTCATCAGACCATAACACATTTTCCCACATTCGTTTGAAAGACTTCAAATGAGTTTTTGCAAAATGAAGCCGGTGTCCTGTACTGAGTTCACATCGTACTAAGATTGTACATGTGTATATATGCACATGCGTGCACATGCGCACTACTGAAAAATTATTTTTTGCTTAAAAAAAAAAATCATTCATTTATGTTTCTTTTTGTTTTCAAAACAAACGGACTGAATGTTTATTGGATTATGTTAGGATTAGGGTTATAATCTGAGCACGAATGTAAACTCAGACCCTGACATCGTGCTTGGATGTTTTTCTTCGTAAGATACTCTAGACTACACAGCCAGTACTTGCCAGAAATTCCTGCAGCTCCTTCAATGTTGCTGTTTGCCTCTTGGCAGCCTCCCTGACCAGTTTTCTTCTCGTCTTGTCATCAATTTTGGACGGACGTCCTGTTCTTGGTAAAGTCACTCTGGTGCCATATTTTCTCCACTTGATGATGACTGTCTTCACTGTGTTCCATGTTATATTTCATTCCTTGGAACATCTTTTGTACCCTTCACCTGACTGATATCTTTGAACACTGAGATCCCTCTGATGCTTTGGAAGCTCTCTGCAGACCATGGCTTGTGCTGGAAGACTTGGCTACAAAAATGTTAGGAAAAGCCGACTAGAACAGATGAACTTTATTTGGGGTTAATCAGAGACACTTGAAATGGTGACAGGTGTGTGCTGATTCCAATTTAACATGATTTTGAATGTGATTGGTTAAATCTAAACACAGCCCCGTCCCCAGTTATAAGAGGGTGTGCACACTTTTCCTACCTCATTCTCAGATTTTTTTATTTTTACTTCACCTCCCTGAAAGGTTTCAGTTCGTTTTTCAATTGCATTGTACATGTTATAGGTCACATTAAAGGTGGAAAAAGTTTTTTTACATCACAAAAACCTGGCATTTGAACAGGGGTGTGTAAACTTTTTCTATCCATTGTATATACAGTATATACATATGTATACTGCTGTAACTCGTACATTTCCCCATAGTGAGACAGATAATGTGCTATCTCATTTTATCTTTAATATCCTATTTAGAGAGATAGGGCTATGCAGGATTAAGCCAAAATACCTATGTTATAAAACATTACAGTAAAAACAATACATTTGACATATACTGTATATGTTTAGAATAACAAGGTTAGATATAGGCAGCCGGGTGCCCTTTTGAGCATCCCCAGAGGCACAAAATGAACTCAAAATCACCCAAAATGACAGAAAAATATACAAAATGATATCAAAAATACACCAAAGAACACCAAAAACATAACATGAGTGAAATGAATAAAAATAGTCAAAATGACAAGAAAAAAATTTACCAAACGACAACAAATATCCTGTGTTCCTCCCTGTATTAAAGCTCAGACTGGGCATCATTCTAAATGCTGACCTAAGTCTGACATTAGCTACTGGCGGCCCGGGGTCCACATGTGGCCCTTGGTTTAATATTGTGCGGCCCCCAAAGCAAATGCACAAAATGACTCCTAAAACATACAAAATTACAGAAAAATACCTAAAATAACAAAAAAAAGAATACACAACAATGACATTAAAACATAGAAAGTGACACACAAAATAAGATCAGAACTACACAAACACACAAAATACACACTACATTATTCTAAAGCCCTTGCTTTGATATGACAGTTTTGCTGCAATAATACAGCTGTTAAAATGATCAGAATCTGAATCAGATCTACTTTATTCATCCCAGGGGGAAATTGCTTTTTTACAGATCCTCCAGAATATTGAATGAAAAAAACACTGACAGCCTTTTATTTTATTATTATATTTTTATTTATTTTTTTGTACATCGTTTCTCTTGTGTCAAGTATGGACTAACTATTTTTCTTTGAACTGTGTTCCTGTTCTAACATGTGTGGGACATCTGAGAGTTTTATCAGTAATTATTATTATTTGTCATGTTGTATGTTCTCTGTATTTAATACCTTTTACATTCTAGGTTGCCTTTTATAATGTGGCTGGCAGGGACACCAGATGAAAACTAGCCTCTTTTGTCTGACTCTGGCTCATTTACAGCTTGTCTGTTTATTAATATGAATTGCCCCTTTTTAAACCATCAATATATTAACATTCAAATGCTAAAACATATCCTGGAAATTGAGAAAATTCTCCCAAAGCTGCTTATCTAAAATGTCATAATAAGATTTCTAGAGTCTTTGACTGATGACTGTGATGGTCTATGGTAATGATCAGTGATGTGGCCCCTGGGCGGACTGTACCATTGTAGGGAGGAAGGAGGGGGAGGGTCTGAGGATCAGAGGTGATGATCTGAGACATGGTGACAGCACACTAGGACTCAGCGCTGCTTCTACTCAACACACGGCTCTGTTCGCCCGTTGGTGAGTCTTTGTTGGGCTTTTTTCTCTCTCACACTGTTACATTTATTTTTTTTATCAATTTGCAGACTTAAAATGTAACTCTTTTGAGCTTTCCTGACGTATTGGACAGTTACATGTACATTTTATTTGTAATTAACACTGTTAAAAGTGTTGCGTGGTTATGTTTAGTGTGTAGCTTAATCTATAGAAGCAGGTTATTATTACACCCCAAATAAACCTTCTTTAAAGTTTTTTTTTTTATTTATTTTTTTTTTAAAATATACGGTATATGCTTATTACGCGTTGATATCGGCTCTCTGTGTAATGTATTAACACAAAAATGTCTTATATCACTTTGTGACGCACTTTATGTGTTGGTTTTCATGGCTACAGCCACACTTTGAAATTCTCCAATTTCACACCTTTGTGTTTAAAATATCTGAATATGTAAGCTTAAGTCCTTTACTAAATGTCAAACTCAACAATATCAACTTATATTAAAAAAAAAAAAAAAAAAAACATCTTAAAATATATCATCAGTTGTTGTAAAAGAAAGAAAGAAAACAAATCAGCAGGAAAACTTGTATTTTCCTTAAAGGTTTTACTGCTTTCGTTTGCTTTTTTAAAATAAAAAATTAAAAAAAATAAATGAATTTAAAGTAGTTTGTCTAAACCTTCTCTTAACTTATTTTCCCAAATCACATTCAATTCCTTCAAGTAGCTTCAGTCAATGATTATTTTAGTAATAAATTATCTATATATTAATAATAAAAATAAATGAATAAAATAAATGAAATTAATTGATTAATCAGTTTTTGCAGTCTGTATGCTTCTTGCTATTATTCCATAACTAACAGATTTACATGACACAGAAATCCTCTTGAGTCCTTTTTAATGAAAAAAAACAAATAAACATTCAAGAATCTAACAAAATAATTTCATATTACCTTTTAAATAAATGCTTAATAATCAACATTGCCGAAATAAACACAACCACAGTGCAAAATTTAGGTAAAACCATTTGTTCAACAATAAGAAAAATAGAAAAAAATAATATAATTTAACTTGTAAATTACACAACAACTTAATGTTATTAACACAACAACTTAAATTTGACATTTTTGGCTGTGATAAAGTGCAACGCTTGTAGCTACAGTGTTTTAACGTCAGTATCTGTTAGGGGCGTGTCCAATCACAAACTAATTAAATAGCAAATATAGGTTCCTTAAAACAGGGGTCTGCAACCTGCGGCTCTGGAGCCTCATGTGGCTCTTTGACTCTTTTGCAGTGGCTCCCTATAGCTTTAAAAAAAAAACTGAAATAAAGTGTTATTTTATTTTAAACTGTTTTAAGATGCCATTTACATGATCAATATGAATCAAATTAAAACAAACATTATTCTATATCATTTTAACTGTATAGAAATCAATACAATGTGTTGTTTGAGAAGGTATTTTTTTCGGCTCCGATAGGTCCTGTTTTTGACACATAATTACAGAAATATCTCTTGCCTTGATTTAGATTGAATGTGTTTTGCAGAGAAACGTTGATATTACTGTACTCATTTTCACCACTCAGAGTTTCTAGTAGCTAGCCTGTCACAGACCTTAAACAAATATTTCTACATATGTACAGTATATACAATATCTTATACATAAGCATTTGGCAGATTCATAGCCATTGTTGCACCTTATAATTCATTTGCACCTTGTCCTACCTCCTTTGTGTAGTCTTGCTCCTTGTTTTGTGTGCGTATTATTGCTGTTTTAAATATGCCGCTCTTTGCCTTTCTAGTGACCCCTCATTGATAAATACATTTTTTTCTGATTCTGATAATGTTGAGGTGCTGCTATGAAAAGCTAAAGCTCCATGACAATGAACACACGTTAAACAGTCTCACTCTTTTTCTTTTCGGTAAACTTTTGTCACTACTTTCGCCAGGCTAATCTGACTGCTCCATTATTCTTTTAGTAACCATGGCAACAGTTCAAGAGTGCAAATAAGGGCAGCTGTGTGCCAAAGAGTGAAAATGAGCCCCAGTAGCTTTGGCAACACTAACTTAACAATAAATTGACTCAGATAATTGGCATCGACCCATTTTCTTCATCGGTTTAGACGTTTTATCGTATCTGTCCATGTTTCAAGTAAAGGGATGACAGAGAGTCTGTTGTTGTTGTTGTTGAGACATATTTGACTTGTTTTTTCTTTTCTTTTTTTTTTTTTTTTACATCATCCATGGCTATCACTTAGGTTAGGGAGCTTAAATCAACAGTTTATATCTAAAAGAGAGACTCCTGTCAGAGTGTGTGCACCTAGACAACACAAAGTTCCCTGGATTTGTGCAGATAGAGAGAACAGAAGAAACAAAAACTACTCAAGGACATGCAGTGAGATAGCACCGCCAGAACAGAAGCTGAACATTCTCTCTCATGTGTACAGTACAGAGACGGACACAGGATGTGTGTGTCTGTGACATCAATACTTGCTCAAAAGGATTTTGTTTTGGTGTGTTAGGCATGCACAGAGGTAAAAAAAAAAAAAAAAACTACAGGGAGCGACTGGATGAGGGGTTTGGCAAGGATTTTTCTCTTCAACGGGGTAGAGCATGTGCTGTGGGTGGATGAGTGTTTGGTTGGGATGTGCATCTGAATGGCTCACTGGAGGCGTGTCTCACCAGTTGGCCCAGCCGGCTATCGATCCAGTGTGTGTTGAGCAAACAGTGAATGAGAGCATTTGCTGCGGGTCACTGGTCATTGGCGCACCCACCAGAAAGCATGTGTGTGTGTGTGTGTGTGTAGCTGCAGGTCTGCATCTACGAAGCTGGATGTTTTTCTTGTTCTCCCTCTGTTGATGTTGAGTCCATGGAGAGACTGCTGGCACTGTCGATCTAATCCGTCTCTTTCTCTCGCACACGACCAATAATACACGTAAAATCACACCTTCAGCTGTGAGTGTGTGTGTAAAGAGTAGAAGGGATGAGCATGGGTGTTTGGGATTGGTATGTGGGCCTTGTTGCAGAGAAAAAGCCTGGGCTTCTTATCTAACCTCTCCCGGGATGACCTTTGACCCTGCAGGACAGGCCTTTTGTGTCCACTGAGCAAGAGCTCATAGGAGAGGGAGAGAGAGAGAGTGTGTGTGTGTGTGTGTGTGTGTGTGTATCAGAAGCATAGGCCACATCAAAGTCTTACTTAATCATTGTTATCTAGACCGACCTTTGACCCTCCGGTCATGAGACATCCATCAAGCAAAAACGCTCATCCCCTCAAAAAAGAGATTATAGATGAGTTTGCATTCATTAGACAAAGACGTAGCAAGTGTTCTTGGGTGGTATGCCTGAAAATGGGTTTATACATTTCAGCGAGTGAAGATAAAAACTCAGGTCCCCAGAGTGGTTCGAATAATTGGAAGAAAATAAAACTTTGGTGATGAAGCTACACTACAGGTTTGTGTGAGGTGGTGTGTTTGAGGGTGGTTGTGTGAAGGGGGTCCGAGGTGTTGTAAAACACCACAATAGTGTCCCTCTCCCCAGGGTGAAAGAGAGACAGAAGAGAAAGAGGCGGGGAAGGAAGAGGTGGGGGATGAAAGGGTCTCCCACTTCCATGTCAAGGAGATGAAAAGGAAGAGGGGGTAGTGAGGAAGGACGATTGGCAAAGTTGCCTTCTTAAAAATCTGTTTTTAGTTGGGTTTTAGGTTACATTTTTATCACACATCTGCCTTTGTATGTTGTTGGCCTTTTTTGTTTTGTGTGACGCATTTGTTGCAGATTGACAAGTATACATATAGACTGAACAATACAAAATCCCTACACAAAGACCCATTGTGAGTTTGAAACACTGATTGACACATTTGGTCGAAACACACAATCAATTTCTGTCCAACATCCTAAATACTGCCAAAAGTCTGTACAATATGAATCATGAAAATGAAAGTTTTCTTCTCCGTAGCTGCCCAAAAAGAGACAAATTCATCAGTCTGGGGATTTTGTAATGATGCTTTGGAACCTCTTTTTCCCTCTGTCTCCTCTTTCAGTGGCTTTAAAAAGTTCAATCTGCCCTTTGGTACGAGGTGTGATTACTTCCTCTTTGCTAAAGCCATGTTATGACAGGGCTTTTTTTGTTTTTTTACCCTATTACTTTCTCAGCAAGGTGATGCAAGCCATTAAACCTCCCGCTTCTTTACATATGAAAGCACAAAAGTATCCGTTGTGTGTATCCAAGAGAAAGGGACTGTTTCTATGTTTCCAGCACGAGTTCCCAGTTATCAGATGGAGGGAATGTGCAGGAGAGAAAGTAAAACTAAAAAAGAAACACATTTCAGCAATAATATAGCAACTACAGCGTTGAGCCAGATAATTGTGAAAATCTGGCAAAGATTGATGATATCTGGTGCTTGGCTGAGGTTTGCGCTCTCTGAATGCTCTTGTAGGTTGTGTTTGCGTGTTAAACACAGTCCTTTAAGAACGAATGTGAAATGTCATCTTTTAAAAGGCGTTTCCTGCATCTTTTCTTGATAGATTATCAGAATCTCTTGTCAGTTTGATTTCCTTAAGTGGTTTCTGATGTTTTTTTCTTTTCTTTTTGATTTGTGCTTCAAGACTTAAGAATGAATGAAGCCTTTTTGATTAGGCAATTAACTAAAACTTTAGTCTAATAGATCATAGCGTCTATGTATTTTTTTATTTTATACTGGGAATATTGAGTCTGACATGTTTTTCCAGCTAATTGAGACAACTAGGATTTGAAAGATACAAAATGAAAGACACAAAACTATAAGTTTTTCCCACACACATAATTTAAAAAACCATGACTGTTAGGTTGATTGAAGTCTCTAAATTGGGACTGAATGTGTGTGTGAGTAGTTGTCTGTCTGTGTTGCCCTCCGATGGATTGGCGCCCTGTCCGGGGTGTACCCTTGCCTAACGCCCAGTGTGACCCCCGCGACCCTTAAAAACTGGAACAAGCGGGTCAGAAAATGGATGGATGGATGTATTTTTGTTTTTTTTTTGCTATTGTAAAGGAGTGTAACACAAGAGACACAAAGATTTGCCCAACTTAAAGTATGGATGCCAGTCTTGTCTTTGACTGTCTTGGTTGAAATCAAACTATAGTGAAGACAACACACTGAGCGAGTGAGCTTTAAGTCTGAAATCTGATGGACTTGTCACATTAAGCCTGACCTGCAGGTTGCTGACTGGTCAAGAACCCTAATGCTACCAGGGTTGTCAGTCAGTCATGTATGGCTTCTTTTGTGTGGCTGTGTGTGCTTGTGTGTGCGCATGTGTCTGTGTGCGTGTGTGTGTGTGTGTGTGTGTGTGTGTGTGTGTGTGTGTGTGTGTGTGTGTGTGTGTGTGTGTGTGTGTGTGTGTGTGTGTGTGTGTGTGTGTGTGTGTGTGAGTAATAGCATATGGGAAGTAGCAGGTTTAGAGAAAGGGGATTAGTTTGGCATTTATAATCCCACTGTGTTATTTCCCTGCTTCCTGGCCCGGTTTACTGCATACGTCTTCTTCGTCTTTCATAAGTTAAGATTTACTGTGACCCAGTCCTTAAAAAACATTTAACATTATTTTAGAAGTAAATGAGACAAGTGGAGCAGAGACAGAAATACAGGAGAGAAAGTAGGAAAAACTGAGTGAGGGAGTAGCGTCCAGGTCAGGTTGCCCTGACACTGTCAGTGCAGCTGATGTTATATTATGCTGTCTGGATGCATGCCACTGTCTCTCTCTCTCTGTGTGTGTGTGTGTGTGTGTGTGTGTGTGTGTGTGTGTGTGTGTGTGTGCGTGCGTGCGTGCGTGCGTGCGTGCGTGTGTGTGCGTGTGTGTGGAACTGTGTGCTTCTGCGTGATTCAAAGTGTCTCAGACATTTCGTGCCTGTTGATCATCAAGTGTGGATATTGTGTTCCACTACACACTCTGTTTTTTACATTTGCCATTTGTTCTTGTTGTTGACTTTTTTCCCCTCAACATCACTGCTGTTACAACTAGGGTTTGGGTGAAGGGAGCCAGTCAACATGATGAATGATATTGTTGTGGTCAGTGGACCAGATGTGTGTGGTTTTCTGTTATATTGACATCTAAATAAATGCTTGAGGACTATCCGCACCACTGCTGTTATACAAAGAGAGAGAAAAGGAGACATTTAATGGGGTTGCTGGGAATCTCTGGCAACTGGTGAGGGGTATAGGTCTACCTAAGGTTTAAGGTGACACTTTCAATAATCGCTGGCACTGCCACCTTTTCACTTTAACCTGTTGAATGTTCAACTAAATGTGATCATCAGGCTATTTTAAATTTTGGGCAACAATCTGAAGATGTACTATGAAAGAGGATTTCGTACCAAGAAATCAAGAGAATCATTTTTACTTGCTACCATCTCCACTAACCATTATCTGTGCATTCCAAAGCGTCCACGAAGGCCATCCAGCTCTTAAAGGTGCAGTCTGCAACTCGCGCAGCAGCCTCCGCGTGGGCTGCTGTAAGTGACACTGTGTTGTTGCTGCTGCTGCTGAGGTGTGTGCACATTGAGAGAGAGAAGCACTGCAGTAATATGCTTTTAACAGTGCATGTTATATTACCGTGATGTTGTTGTCTGACTAACGTTAGCGGGGGACTTTAGGAAGTTTGGAGGCAGGGCAAGAGAGCAGCGGGGAGGGACGGCGAGAGAGGGATCTGAGAGTTGCGGACTGCACCTTTAACAACTCATTGAGTTAAGGCTTGATATGTGTTTTTAAATGTTTAGATGTCTGTGTGCAACTTCAAATTGAGCTATAACTCGTAAATTATTTTCATGTTAACTCACAATCTGCAGGATTACCTTAATTCAGTTATTGTACTATTGGGTTATTTTAAAGAGGAGGTATAATGATAAAAGGGCCCGTATTATGAAAAACATCACTTTATAATGGTTTTGCTACAGTGATATACATCCCTTTAGCCTCATTCAGAGGGCCAAAGTTGAAAAAGTTCTGTTTCCGCCCCTTGTTATTCCACATTTTGTAAAAAGTCAGCTCCAAAGGGGCAAGTTAGATTTTCCCCATCTCGTGACGTCACACACCAGGAACTATTCCTTGTTTCGCCTTTGAGATCAGACGTCTTTGTGACACAATGCGACGCAGCGGTTGGAGAAAACAGTGGACTATCACCTTGAATGGATTCTCATTCTAAATCTGATGGCTTCTGACAACTTTCAGACTTATGAGGTCCATCTGTCCAGTTTCTGTCCAGTTTCTGTCTGATTTCATTCTGGTTAATGAGATGAACGTTTATCCAAAAGTCACAGACAAATCAAGGAAAAACACATTTATTAAATCAAGATCAAATTCTACACACATAATGACGACGTGGGCTAAAGGCTAGGTGGTAACATCTGATCTTTTTCAGAAGCTGCAATGCAATGTAAGGCTGAAGTTGACTAAAGACCAACTGAAGAATAAGGACTTTCTTGCAGGACTCCAATGGGGAACTCTTATGCAGGCCAGCTGCGCACCACACGGTTCGAGGAGGTCCTCCATAACTCCATTGAGGCATCTCTACGATCGAATACAGTCGTGCCTCGTCCAGTCTTCTCTCAGCTTTACCTGGAGACAGACCAGCCTTTGGCTCCTAATGGTGGGTGGGATGGACACATGGTGGGTTCAATGAGTGATTTGTATGTTTGAAGCTGAGCATTGTGATTTCAGACAAACGTATTATTAAAGCTGATATCCGGAGTTTCGGAGAAATCTATGTTTGTGTATGATTCTTTTGAAATGCGAAAAAATAGCTAACTAGTCTTTTACTATGGTCTAGTGCTGGTGGTCATTCATATACATTAATATATATAAGTCCCTCCTTCATCCTATAGACTCCTATACAAATGAGTGCGCCCAGCCAATAGGCTTTGACTTCCTGTTTTTGAAACTGTCAATCAAAGTGAATACTGAACTGTGCCGCGCGTCACAACAGCAAACAGATAAATATGATTTTGGCTCTTACCTGACCCATAGTCCTTTATCAATGCGACCTGATGCAACCTTATTATGTTCTGCGATGCGCATGTAAAAAAGTAGAGGCGTGGCTTCTGGTAGATTGCAGGGGGAGAAAGTGGAGCTGTTGAGGGCGAGACATCGAGACGTCCTCTCAGAAACTCTGCATATCAGCTTTAAGTTCTGCTGTGTGGGTCACAGGTGCTAAATCCCGAGAAAAATACAAGTGTGCGTGTGCGTGCGTGGGTGTATTTCCTACAGGTCGCACAGAGAATGATGAAGAAGAAGAGAAGAGTTCTGAATCTAACAGTCCCCCCATACCTTACCAGATGAAACCCCCACCTGAGGGATGCTGCACCACAGATGGTGTGTATTTTAATTTGAATGCAGATATATACAGTCCACATACAATATAACACAATGTTTCTATGATTTGTTTAAACTGTAGTTTAATTGTATTTATTTTGGGGTTTTTTTATAGCCTGTTTAAGACCATTGCATTTGGAACTGTATAAAACATGATTTCCCAGTATGGTACAAAATGTATTTTGGTGTATTTTGGTGACTTTTCGATATGGATGGGGTTTGCGTGTTTCTGTTCTGTTAGGGCCCTGTGTCCTTCAATTTCTTTTCACCATCTTTGTTGAAAATTTGTTTCATGCAGGCTTTTGTCAGGCAGGAAAAGACCTGCGTTTGTCCTCTCTTGCCTCTGATCCACTGGATTTGCCGCCGGGCTTTTCCCTTGTTGGAATAAAATCATCCTCCATCCCTGACAACCTGCTGGTTTGTGCCGTAGACCGACGCTTCCTGCCTGATGAACGGGGACACAATGCACTGTTAGGTATAGACAAATGACTGATGTTTGTTATTTTAATTATTCAGATAATCTAGTTAGTTTGCATATGGATGAACAGTTATCTTCTGAAGTGTATGTGGTTATCACTGACATGTCAGGGTTTTCTCCCTCCAGGATTTTCAGGAAACTGTTTGGGTTGTGGAGAAAAAGGTTTCCGCTACTTCACAGAATTTTCCAACCACATTAACCTGAAGCTCAGCACTCAGCCCAAAAAGCAGAAGCACTTGAAGTACCACCTGTGCCGAAACAACCAGGGTGTGCTGGTGAGAGGGGCTCCCATCTACTGGCGTGGAAATGGTAGGACTGCTAGTCATCAATGGAATTCTGAAGTCATTAAAGTTATAAAAAAAAAAAACACTGTTTCTCGGTGTTTAGTGGATGTCTGTATTTCCTGTTTTCAAAAGATGAATATGTGGTGTCAGCAGGATTGGGATCAGTTATATTTGTAACCTTGTAATTAATAATGAAATACAATTATGGCGTAAATATAATTGTAATTGTATTTTTTTTTTTTAATCTGTTGCTGTCGCAATTGTAATTAGATTGTAATTTAGTTTAAATAATTGACTTTATAATTGTCATTGCCATGAAAATTCTATTAAAACTATCATTTAAAATTTAGGACCCATTATCATAACAGACGCTAACACAAGAGGAAGATTAACTTTCATTATTTATTTCAGGCTCAGTAATTGTGATTAATTGTAATTTAACTTTGGTAATTGAGAACGCAATTGTAATTTAACTTTAGTAATTGAGAACATAATTGTAATTTACTTTGAGAATAAAAAAAATATTGTGATTCAATTGTAATTGGAAAAAAAGCTGGTCACTGTAATTGTAATTGAATTGTAATTTAACATGGGTAATTAAACATTTAATTGTAACTGAAAAATTTGGATTAATTTAATTTAATCTATGCTGACAATGCAGATAGTCCAAGTGTGTAATCATTTGGTTACGTGTTTTGGTCCATGCAAACATAAAAAATAAGAAAATACTAGAAATACTAGATAATTTTTTAGCTTCTTTGGTTTAAGGTTTAACTCTGTTTCTAATATTTAGTCAAACAATACGTTAAGTGTTAACCCACACACAAATTTGATCTGTAAGTCAAATATTTGTCTATCCCCTGAATTGTTTTTCAGACGGCAGGATGAGGCAGACGGCCTCCAGTCTCTCAGAAAACCACTTGTCATCAAACGAATTGCAACCAAACCTGACGTCGACTCTCCCTCCAAACCCACAGGGCAACAACGGTAGCAGATCACAATACTCATTTGATTTGAAAAGTGTTAGTACAGGATTAGTTAAATCTGTTTTTAATAAATATGTAGCTTTTACAAATAGGAAAAGAAAGAAATATGTGTTTGAAAGTTTTTCTGTATCCCTGACTGTTCCAGGACTACAACTATCTGACATCCCACCCACTCTGACAAATGGCAGCCATGCTGCTAGTTCTGTAGCTCAACCTCCTTCCCAGTCAGGACCAGGCAGACCCTCAGGTACACAGACATGTTTCATTTTGTTTATATGCATAGATGGGATTTTCATCAGTGTGAGTTGAAAATCTTAAGAGATTGTATGACATGTTTCCAGCAATTATTGCACTGCTTACAGCTTTTACAGTGTTTTAGATATTAAAGGTCCAGTATTATGCTATTTTTCACCCTTCTCCTTTTGTTCTAAGAACCCCAACAACATAGTATTTGAGGTTTGTTTTCCCAAACTCACCTGTTTTCTGGAGTTCTGAAAAGTCACTTTCATAGCGCTCCTAAAACAGGCTGTTTTTTGGGCCTGCATGCATAAGGATGAGTGGGCGTTTATCACCGCAGCAATACTACTAGCTCCTCCTTACCTATTCTGACCCACAGGAATAGTCAATTTAAGACGATAGTCCACGGTTTTGTCTGACCGCTGTGTCACATTGGGTCAGAAACACGTCAGATCATTCCATAAAGGTGATACAAGGTGGAATTATGCCAACTAAAAATGAAACTGATTGTTAGCGCTCTTTGGTTTAAATGAATAAATTAAATATATATATACATATATGTTATACACATAGGAGCAGTGGGCAGCCACAGTGTGGCAGTTGGTTGCTAAGGGACTTGCTCAACATCCCACAGTGATGTTGCGGGTGAGATTCAAACCAGTGACCCTGCGATTACAAGCACTCTTCCTTAACCACTTGGCCACCACTCCCCACTCATCCCCACTTATCTGTATACTGGATTATCTACTGAACATAAAGATATTAACTGTGATATCAACCTTTCTTTGCCATGTTTGTTTTACCTGTGAGATAGTTTGGGAGGGAGGAGCTCACATTCTTATAAGGTAGGAGGAGCTAGGATTGTCAAGAGGAAGAGTTTCCGCGTTATGACATCACAACGCAAGAAAAATCCAACTCGCCCATTTTTACAAAATGTGGACTAGCAAGGAGGGCGGAAACAGAACTTTTTCAACCTTAGCCCTCTGAATGAGGCTAAAAGGAATGTATATGACTGTAGAAAAACCATTATTAAGGATTTCTTTTCATAATACTGCTCCTTTTACAGTTCTTCCAAGTGAGAACTACTGCAGTTATAAATTCTGACATACCTAATTACAACAATAGGATGCCATTAAGAGGCAGATATAAGTTGTATGTGTTTTTTTAAGACTTTACACTACAGCTTTTCCATCTGATTCTTGTCTAGGTTAGGCCCTGTTTACACAACGTTTTGCTTCTTTTTCCCTTTTTGTTTCCAAGAAGTTCCACATTCACACAGCAACATTTTTTAAAACGATCTCCATTTACATCAGACCCTGGGAAACACCCAAAATGATATATACATGCCAGATCAATAGATGGTAGTGTGATTTCACAATGAACCAAAATAAGCACATGCATAGAGGCACTTCCCCCAAACACTAGTAAGAGTAGAGCTTTAATCGGACCTAGCCTGACAAGAATGAGTCAACCCTGTCATTCCAGCCTCCATTAAGCCCATCAGCATCCATTTGTGCATATTTCTCCCGCTAATCGAAACACATCACCTGACCGTTCATTTACCGCGCAGCGTCCAATCCAACCAGTGTCTGTGTTAAAAAGATAGAAATTAAGCCGGACCCCGGGTTCGGGCAAATATTTAAAGCTCTAAGTACGAGTGCAGCACTGTGATTGTGGTCAGAATATGGTGCTGGCATGAAATACGTCTCTGCTGAACCAAGTAATGATGAAGTAAATCAACACTTTGTTGGAGAAGTTCAGTTAAATTTCAAAGAGTGATGCACATGAACAGTGCTGCCCGTGACAGAAAGTGTTGGTTCCCTGTTTACACGTAGACGAAGAGTTTTCAAAAACTTTCACTATGCAGTCCATTTTTTAAAAGTTCAGTTTTCAAGCACCAAAACGGCGTTGCAGAGTAAACTGACTGCCGTGTCTGTTCTCATGAAGCCCCTCCCATGTTTTATTCTTTCACACCTTTGAAAGGACAAGCTCCTGCCACCAGCAGCCAACACAGTGTGTGTGAGTGTGTGTTATAACACCCCTGCTATACAAGAATGCATTGTATGTCGTCTTTGTTTTGCCCACACTGGGGGCACTAAAGCTTTGCTTCCCGCTACTCCCCCATGTCTGTCTCCCTCCCTCTTCCTCAACCTGTCACCTCCATAAACCAAGGTTGTAAAATTCCCTCACTGTCTCGTCCTTTTCTGTCTGAATAAAAGGTTTCCTTCCTGTCTGTGTTCTTCTTTTTTTTAAACATGGCCCTTTTAACAACGGGGCCTTTCATGTGATTTACCCATTTCAACAGCAACTTCAGAGGAAGAGGCAGATTAATGCTTGACTAAAATACGACACTAGTCTAGTCACTTTATCAACACCCTCCTAAACAGCACTCACTGGTTAATCTGCTCCTCTCTCTGTGAAACAATAATAATAAAAAAAAAAACAACAACAACTTTTTAACTTTAGAAACTTTCACTTTATGGTTATATTTGAATACCTATTATGTTTGTTCTTCAGTAAACGCAAAGGAATTTGTGTATGATATAATTTTATTTTAGGGTTATTATTTTAAGGGTTTTGGAAAATGTAGTGCTGTCTAAAAAAAAGTCTAATAATATATCTATTTGTTCCCTGCAGGGCCTCATTCTAATGCTGCACCTCCTAAAAAGAGACACAAAGGCTGGTCACCTGAATCGTCAGCCACCAATCAGCCTGAGAGCACGATAAAGACGCCTTCATCTTCATCGATTTCATCATTTTTACCAGTGTCCTCTGTCATCACTAACGGAGTCAGATCAGGTACACACGCGTTAAATTTGTCACTGATTCGAAATCAAGCAAAGTTGTAAATGTGTTTGTAGGAGATTGTCTGTTTTAGCTTCTTTGATGGAGAGATACTGTGTTGTTTTGCAGTCTAGGGGTGTCTTGTAAGTTGTAAAAACATTTCCGTGTTTCTTTTAATTTTCAAAATCAGAGACTGGAGTTGTGCCGAATTCATCACAGGGGTCCTCCACATCTCTTCCACCTCCACAGCTGACTGTATCAGTGCCTGATCTGCTCCTACAGACCTGTAGATTGCAACCTGTCATTTTTAAAGGTTGGAAAACTTAATATTTGACTAATGTATTGTAACATTGTCTTTTTTTTTTTTTTTTGTTAATCTGTTTAAATCGAACAGTTACACAGGGACTACAACAGAATATACAGGTGTAGTTTATCGCTCTTATAAAGAATAAAAAGGAAACAAACATTGAGGGCACAAATTGCAAGCAAGAGTCAACTATAACAGGCATGAAATGATTCAACAATAAATCGATTAAGAAAATGAGTTGATGCAAATTATTATATTTTTTGAAGCATCACTGCCCTTATTTTCACTGTTGAACTGTTGCTTAGAAAATGATAGCAATGATTACTTGAAAATAATGTACTATTATTCTGCTAAATATTTAAAGGAAGCTATATTTGTTATTAAACTATTTTGGAATGACACTCATAGCTACAAGCATTGCACATTGGCCACAATTACATTGTGTTTTTTTTAAATTTGGAATTAGTTATTCTTAATTAAATAATTCGGAATTAAAGTGTTCTGCTTCATGTTTACATGGAAATAGTAATTCCCGAATTGAGGTTTACAGCCTATGGATGCAGTACGGGGCAGAATTTACCACCGCTTGGTGAAGCCTGTTCCATTTACCACGTTTACCGAGGTCCGTGTGTGTTTAATAAGTTTGTGTGTGTCCATGTGAAAGTTTGCATGCTAATGCTTCCATTCATCCACTCTTTTCATGATATCCATGTATTCTAAAATTCTTATTAAATAGTCTCAGTTGGAGTCTGGGCGGCCATCCTGGATTATGTCATCATCGCAGTAAATCGCGCATGCACAGAACAACCGGAATTAACTTAAAGGGTAACTAAGTGTTTACAAGAAAGAAGAATTATCTAATTCGGAATTAAAATTGGAATAAACCAGCCACCTAATTCGGCTTTAAAAAGGAATTAAAGCTCCCATGTTAACGTGGCCATTATTACAGCCAAAAAAGACTGCAAAATGTGCAATTTCTCTTACATAATTAATTGATTAAGAAATTGATTGCCAAAATAATGGTTTACTGCAGCCCTAAACAATAATATTTCCTGGTTTGTGGTAAGAATTGTGACCAATGATTATCTAAAGATAATTAGCATTTTTATTTTGAAGTTGAGGGACAGACTTGCTGGCAGTTGTAAATCACTAAGTTAAACAACAGGTCAGATAGGAGAAAAGGATTCATATGGATTAAAAGCATTTTAAAGTCCAACAATGTAGTTTATGGCATTTAAAGTCTCTAACAACGTTACTCCACCTTTGCTGATTGTCTGTGTTCCCGTGGCCGGTGGAAGCCAATGTTGTTGCGGGGAGGAGGGCGAGTAGATTATCACAACAACCGCTCAATCCAACGCTTTATATCCAGACAAGCGCACACTGAGCGCAGGGTTTGCTCGTTCTTTGTTCCAACCACTGCTTTTCTCGATGCATCGCTACAAACAACCGACTTATGGGTCTACAGACCACCCGCGGTGTCCACCATGTTGTAAACAAACAAAGCTCTGAGCTGCTACGGGAAGCAAGAGGGTCAAATATCATAGGCTGCTGGTCCTTTAAAACGTTTTTACTGGCTTTTATTTTGTAAACCTTTGAATTTGATATTGTCAGTTTTATAATTCCCGAGTCACTGTGTTTTTGGCACTTGACACATGTGTATATTATGTACATTATATTAAGAATGTTATTTTGTCGAATTAATGTTAAATCCCCCCAACCCCGCCGCAAACTCCGCGTATGAACAATATCTTCACATTTTCTCCCACACCTCCAATAAAACAAGACGGAGTACATAAAAAATGAAATAATTTCTGATCTAAGAGATTACAAGCAACCTGCAATTACACGTCATATTTTATCAGTCCTCTTCATCTCGACTGCATCATTTGCCTTGCTAGTCTGTCTGCATATCCACAGCAGACATGTTTCCAGACATGTTCTGACATCATTTTAATACATACAGCACTAAACCGTTGCTTAGGTTGCTCCAGAGGATGTGGAAACACTCTTCACTATGCCCTCTAATTTCTGATTAACCCCTGGGTGTCTTTGTGCATGTATTTATTGTCATGATTTGCGACACTCCCGCGCTCCCCAGAGTGCTAAATATTTGGTGGGCATGCTAACAGGGAGTTAGTGTATTAGAGCAGTGATTCCAACCAGGGGTACAAGCTTAATTAGGTTATAATATGTATACCAATACTACCTTTATTTTTTTTTAATGAAATACAGCAAGAAAGTGTCAGACACTCAGTGAAGTCGCTGACAGTTAAAAAAAGATACATCTCAGACAGACAGACACAACGTGCTCTACCAAGCACCACGTCTGAACGAACCCATGTTTACCAGAACTCTACTGGTTGATAAATATGTACAAACAGAAGTCAAAACAAACCTGGAGCTGAAGAAACCCTAAACGTTAACGGAAAAGACCCACAAACCTGAGTGACTGAGCAGAGACAAAGCTGTGTGAGTGTATGTCAGTGAGCAGAGCGTGTGTGTGTGTAGGGGAGGGGTGCTCTGATTAGTCTACAGAACGTAGACACAGTCAGCGCCGATGAGGATTGTCACTCAATCTTGACTCGTATTACTTGTATATAACTTGTACTATGCAAAAGTGCTTTATCCGTATCGGATACTCGTTTCAGCCGAGTATCCGGCTCAACCCTACTGGGAACCACTGTAATAGAGAGAAGGAAAGATTTGTTGAAATTATATGTCACATGCCAATTTTACACAGTTCACACAAATTAACTTTGATCAGATTCTATATTTGAAAAAAATGTCATGTGAATCTGTTGTAAAGTATTTACTGTTGAACCTAAATGGGCTCATTCCTCATTGACTCTTTCTTTTAAACAGGTCACGGCCCTCTTCCACAGTTAACAGGCAATGTGGGTGAAGTGCTCATTAGTTCTCTGCTTCAGAGCTGTTACTTGAGCGCACAGACACTCCCCAGAGTCTACCAGCATTATGGACCATCACCTATTCAACCGCTGTCCACAGAGATGCAGATTCTGCTCACTGTTTACTACCTTGTTCAACTGGGTCAGTGTTCAAACTATTATTGCAAGTCATGATATATGAAATAATCATCATTGAAACAGAGTCATCATTGTTATAATAATAGATAAAGTGATCTATCAACAGCGAGCACCACATTTGATGTTTTAAATCCTATTGATTAGAAATAAATGTGAAAGATTCAAGGTTTAATAGCTGCCACATTTTTAATACTTACATTTTAAAGTATATTGTTTCTCCCAAGGCCCTGATCAGGTCCCTCTGATCGAAGATTTGGAGCAAATATTCATGCGGTCCTGGAGGGAGTCCCATCTCAGTGAGATCAGACAGTATCAGCAGCCTCAAACATCAGGAATCCAGGGGAGGCACTATGGCATAGAGGTCAGATATGACAAGAGAAAATGTTCCAATCTAATACATACATTTCTAGAATAGAAGTCGAAACAAGTTTGTTTCAGCTTAAGTTATACAGTGAAGCTCGGTTTCTTAAAAGAAAAATACTGAAAGGCGACAGGTTATGACCAAAACACTTTCCAACTAATTGTTGACTTTGTTTCCAGACCACCTCGACCTTTCCTGGGCTCCCTCAGCACCTCTCTTTGCCTTCCCAAAGCCAACAGCCGCTGACTTCCAGCCAGCTTCCTTGGCTCGCTCAACTTGCTGCATCTTCCTGTGGAGAGAGCGTGTTGTTGTTAGCGGAAAATGTAGAATCTTTAGCTCAAGGCCTCCAGCAAATGTTCAGCAGGTTAATGGAAGGGCGGCTTGAAAACACCAACTATGTAGTGATCATCGTAACTGCAGCGAGACAAGAAACACAGTCGTGCGTGGTCGTCACAGGTAAGAGAATACAGATTGTGGTAAACTTGCTTTGATTTTAAAGAGTAGCTAAACCACAAACCACTTTTTTATGCTGAAAAACAAATGTATTTGTGTATGAAGTGGTGTAGTTGTTTGATCCTAGTCCAACTCTTGACATTTTAGTGGAAGTATTAAGCCCTGTATGGGTTGAAACCCGGCTATTGTAATAAAATTTTGCTGTGGGCTGAGAATGGTGGTTTGTGAAGTTTTGGTGGATTCTTACATCACTAGCCGGCACTGTTGGCTCCGCCCCTCCTAAAAAAACAAACACCTGTAGACTCTGCAATATGTGGCAAGTAGGTTGGATTGAAGGAATTGCTTATAGAGAAGGAGAGGGAGTATTGAGTAGGTAGTTAGCATAGCATAGATTGTTTTTGGAAGATTTTATAGTATACATTGACTAAGCGTGTCTTAAATGTTCCTGGAGCCCCGCCCATTATCAAGGCAATTTTCCCCTATGGCATGTGTGTGTGTGTGTGTGTGTGTGTGTGTGTGTGTGTGTGTGTGTGTGTGTGTGTGTGTGTGTGTGTGTGTGTGTACTGCAGGTAAACACCAATGCCGAGCTTTAGCAGAGAGCATGTTTTCTCCAAGTGAAGGCCTCAAAGAAATCAGCCACCAGCTGTCGACTGGAGCTGCTCAAGACCTCATGAACTTCTGCAATTCTCTCGGACAAGGTCTGTGGAAGGGTCCGAGGGTAGTTTGATATGGTGACTTGTCCTGATTACATATCCTTCAAAATTTCACTAACCTTCTAAATGCGCTTGTCAGATGGTGACATGGATAATATTCTGGACATTTCCAGTGTGTACAGCAGTGAGGCTTCTCCTTTATCCAGCAGCCAGGATTCCCCTGAAGAAAAGAGCGTTCACAGCACGCGGAGCCCCAAAGCTACACACAGTCCTAGCGGTTCACAAACACAGTGTTCAAAAGACTCAGTCAGCCCTAAAGGCAGAACAACAAGCCCCAAAGACACATGCTCAGGTTAGCAACAAGGAAAAAAATATTACACATGTAGAATTTGAACATTGTTCTGTGTTCCTAGTTGAAAGTGTATACTGTAAGTTGTAAACCTTGAACATCTTTGATCCCACTCACTATGAGTTCTGTCATTTTTCTGTGTATAGAATACTTTGTAGAGTGGCGTGAGATTCGTCCCATCCAGCTGGCAGTGGCCAGGAAGCTGTTATCCCACGTTTGTGCTATAGCAGACTCCAGCACACAGAACCTGGACCTTGGTTCTTTTGACCGAGTCAGTTTCCTCATCTTGGTCCCACCCTCTGAGGTCACATTTCAACAGACAGTGTTTCACCTCTGGAGCTCTGGTTAGTTTTTGTGTTTTGCTAAAAAAAAGAAGAAATGCTTGTGTGCATGTCTGCCTGCTGGACTTCAATTTTCATTGTTGTATTCTCAGGTGTTCTGCGGGAACTTGGCAGTTTGGACCAGGAATGTGCATCCCAACGAGAGGCTGAGCGCTATGTGGTTAAGATAGACCAGAGCGCTGAAGCACGCATTGACAGCCTCATCCGAGAAGCCCACAGCAACTCATATACACTCTACATCCTGGTCCATGACCATGCTCACTGGGATGTTAGCAGGTGTGTGAGGAAAGAGAAAATACACAAACACGTATAGTAATTCACAATAGGGACTTTTTGATTTTTTTGTTGTTGTTTGTTTGTTTTATTGCCACTTACAGCAGCTCAGAGAGCAGTTTGGGTCTGGTTGACCAGCTCCTGAACTCCCGACAGGTCAGGGAAGCAACTAACATCCTGATCCTCCACGTCACATCGTTCCCCTTTGCTCTTCAGACTCAGTGCACTCGCATCAGCCCCTACAATGAGATTCACTGGCCATCCGCATACAGCAATGTAAGCTAACCTAACTGAACTTTGACTTTCCCTTTAACACACTGTTATCGAGTATAGGTTGAGCCACAAATAAAGACAGGTAGCTCCCGAACACATTGTTCTTGTGTTTACCACCAATAATGTTTGTGTGAACAGGATGTGGACTTGTATCATGAAAAGACTCGGTATTTTGGTGCATCTGAGCTTTTGGACTCCACCTGTTCAGGAAACAGCCTACCGCTGATGCGTTATGATTCCTCCTTTGAAAGTATGACCTCTATGCTGGAAGAAAGGTCAATATTTTGTATTGTCTGTCAATACAATATGCTTTACAGCTGTAAGACAGGATGAAGCTAACTGATTATATCTTGATTTAAGGTTTCCAAAGCTCCACAGTGCGGTGATACGGACTACAGTTTTGATCCAACACTACAGTGTGGCCCTGATGGCTGCATCTGGAAGATTAAGCAGTTCCCACAATCTGCAAAAACACACTTCTGTGGAAACTATGGAATTAGTTCAATCACTCCTCACTGCAGCCCAGCAGTGCCCAGCGCATCACGGTCACATGATTCTTCTACGGATCCCTTGTTTGGCTTTGGCTGCATGGGCACACCGGCGGCTGTCCAGAGTGAGGAAGCAGCTGGGACTGGAGGATAGTTTTGAAATTATACTGGGTAATCCTAACCAGGCCCTGAATGTTGCACAGACGTTCACAGATCAAATCAAGGTGAGGTAGCAATTTTTCATTAAAATAAATACACATAGACTGCTGAGACGTACTCTGAGAACTCTTGTGTTTATACGCTTATCCGTTCAAAGACGTGGCTTAAGATCCAAGATGCTGAATGGGTTCCACGTACTTACTTAGAGCTGGAAGCACTTCCCTGCATCCTGATCCTTTCAGGTTCTGAGCCTCTGGGAGAATCACTGCCAAGGTACACAGACTGATGTGAATACATTTAAAAACTGGATTTGAAATGTGTCTGGACAGCTGTTTTTTACAGAAAGCGAATTGTTTTAATGGTTCAAGTGAGATTTGCTCTTGCCAAACAGGTCATTGAAGTACTGCGACCTTCGCCTGATAAACTGCTGCTACCTGCAGCGCACCACGCTGGAACAAGAGTTGGGATTAGCAGCGTACCTGGTAAAGGCAGAGTCACGGGTCCTGCTCAACCCTGGACCAGAAAGTGACCAGCTTGAGAGTGATCCAGAAAAACTCAGCAGCACTGACAATGAGGAGGAGGAGAGACGACAGCATGGTAACATCATTAATGTATTTTATATGATACAAAATAAGCATGTTATCCAAAAGAGAGGTTTCGATAATTCAAGAAAGGCTCCAGTTGATGTAAGTTTTATTTTGTTTTTATTTGTAGGTGACTCCCCCGTGTCTTCAAGCCAGCCAGTCCAGTCCTGCTCAGATAGTGGTGTCCCAGATCCCCACCCTGCTCAGAGTGTCCAAAAAGGAACTGCAGAAGCGATCCATCCTCCATCACAATCCCAGACTCAACAACACTACTCATTTCAGTCCCTTCCTCATCCTCACCCTGCACCACTAAATCCAAACCAACCTCCTGCTCAAGCTTACTCCCAGATCCACACACTCCACCACCAGCAGCAACAGCTCCCACCGCAGGGTCACTTTCAGCCATTCTCTCAAACAAACTCCCAACTTCACACTCAAACACACCAGCCGTCCCATTCTCTCCACCCAAATCCTCCGGCTCAGTCGACTCGGCAGCACTCCAAATCCACTTCGTCAGCTTCCTTATCCCCAAGATCTTCCTCCCCTCTACTGAGCTGCTCCTGGGCCAGAGGAGTGAGCCGTCCTCCTTCTGTGCTCCTTCCTCGTGCTCTCTATGACATCATAACAGCCAGCGACAGCAGTGGGCTTCCACGATGCACCTCATTCCTCCCACACATGTCTGTTGCATGGGCAAGCAGCTTCAGGTAGAAGAAACCTTTATTCTACCAAAGCTGTAGGTAGAATAGACAGAATAAGATAATGATGCATCTCGTAAAAATATTCAGTTATCAAATAAAATACAATATTAACAAATGAGACTTTATATCTTGAATATTATTCCTGAAAACATTTTAATTAGTAGGGATACAGGAAGCATCCTGACTATTGTTATCCTTGTACTTTATTATTATTGTTTTTATTATTATTGTTTTTGTGCTTTCGTCTTGCTTTTACTACTGCATTTATCAACCTTTTCAACCTTTTACATCTTTCTTCAGCTTTTTTTTTTTTTTTAACCAAATTTAGATTGTTTCAGATCCTTCAACCTATTTCAAAATGTTAATCATATTTTCTACATTATTTCACAGAGGGTTCATTGGCTAAGCTAAAACTACGCTATTGCCATTGCTAATACTATGCTAATTTTAGACCGATGCCAATGCTAAACTATTGCTAGGTTAATGCTTAGCTAATGCTAGGTAAATGCTATTGGTAGGTTAATGCTAATGCTAGGTTAGTGCTAATCCTAGCCTTATGCTATCGCTAGGATGATGCTAATGCTAGATTAGTGCTAATGCAAGGTTAATGTTATTGGTAGGCTAATGTAAATGCTAAGTTAGTGCTAATGCTAGTCTAATGTTATTGTTAGGTTAATGCTAATTGTCACGACCTAATCTTTTCACGATTTCAGATACTTTAAACGCATGCTCGTAGACTACGTCACATTCTTCACACGCAATCCTTATGACAGAGCTGCTGGGACGTGATGTTTGAATGTAAACCAACCATACAATATTTGTTAAATATTTGAATAGTATACATTTAAATATGTGACTGTTTTGTGGTGTTTTTATTGTTAATTTAAAAAAAAACAAAACTTACAAACACAATACACCACATTGACAATCAAAAACCAGACAGAAAATAATAGCAGGGTTTTAAATAGTAAATGAACTGCCATAAAATAGGCCCACCAGATGGTCCGTGAAAAGATTGGGTAGTGACACTAATGATAGGCTAATGCTAATACTAGCTAAGGTAAGCTAATGCAGTGCAACACAGGTCAGCACCTGTATCTTCACTTACATTTTCTTTAGGAATTGCAAATATTTTAGTTACGTATAGTATTTCTTCTAAAGATTTGAAATTCAACACACATTTTTACTGTAATTTCTCAAACCACACCTGTTTTACTTTTTGTCTTTTTTAGAAAATATTATCTGTGAATCTGTGTTGACATGATGATGATGATGATGATGATGAAGAGGATGTGTTTTGTGTGCAGACCATTGCTGAGTAAAATGATGACATGCACAGAACAATCACTTTACTATCGCCAGTGGACGGTTCCTCGCTCTCACCACATGGACAGCAGCAATCGCACCGAAGGACGAAGTGACAACTTCCACCCTCGTAGGTTGCTGCTCAGTGGACCCCCTCAGGTGTTTTATTCTCATCATGTTTTATTGGAACTCAACCTCCTGCTGCACTGCATTTTTTGGTTTTTATTTCCCACTGGGTTTTCTAATTGTGGTCAGGTGGGCAAGACAGGAGCGTATCTGCACTTTTTGGGTATATTGTCTCGGATGCTGATCAGGCTGATGGAGGTGGATATCTATGATGAAGAAGACATCAGCAACAGTCAGTATTCAATAATGTTATTTATACAGTAACAAATGATCCAGTATTTGCCTTCTAATCAAAAAGTTGTTTGTTTTTTGGGTGTTTTTGCTACTGTGAAAGAGTTCCTTCTGTTGTGCTATAAATGTGTGCGTACATCCTTTACACCCATGTTTTCAGATGCCCAGGCAGACGCCTTAAAGCACCCACCCAATGCTCTATGGCCCAACCCGGACATCATGAGGACGATGCCCTTTGACTACACCATCCATCACCCCAAATATGATGATATCAGCTCTGTGTACTGCCCTGGCTTTAAGCCCAGTGCAGAGGGTGAGCAATACCAGAAATGCATGCTCTTTGCAGAGATGTAGTTCTGATACATTTTTCCCACTGAAACCACTTTGTGCTTTTTCTGTGTTTTGTTGTAATCAATTCATTTTCTCTCCTGTCTCCTTTAGGATTTCCTACTCGGCAAGAAGACGTTTTCCTCCGCAGACGCACATCAAGGATTAAGCTGTCAAAGTATGCAGCCTACAACACCTACCATCACTGTGAGCAGTGCCACCAGTATTTGGGCTTCAACCCCAGATATCAGGTCAGTACTCCAGCTACTACGCAGATACAAGACGACCGACCGTAGTCTGTGAATGTGACAGTTATATTGAATCCTGTTCAGATGTATGAGTCAACGCTCTATGCCTTCACATTCACCCATCTGGTGCTTGGGGAGGAAATCCAGCTTTACTTCATCATCCCAAAATCTAAAGAGCACTACTTCAGCTTCAGCCAACCAGGAGGCCAACTGGAGGGAATGCGCCTGCCTCTCTCTTCTGATTGGGTGTGTTTTGGTTTTGTCTGGAAAAAATGGGATGAGTTCTCCAAATGTCTACAAATATTAGTCACATTCAGCTTGTCAGTCATTGCACTAACGTCAGTGGGTAAAAGATGGTCGATACATTTCTTTCATTTTATTTTCCCCCATGTCTGCATTTGATGTCTGTTTACACTACATGTAATGTCATCATTTCTTGACAAATATTTATTATTTTTATTTGCAAAAACCACCAAACTAAACCGCCATAGGCAAGGTTATGAAAAACTTAATTTGGGGAAAAATTATCATAGTTTATTTTCCTCTAATACTGAATATTCTTTATAATGTTTAATGTCCTCATGTCGTGTTTTATACATCCAGTAGGCTTGCCGTGTTCATTCTATGGAGAAATATATCATGTCACCTAAAATGCTGGACAATATTGGATATCTCAAAAATAAGCTAATATTCAACACATCCAAGTTAAATACCTTAAACGCCTTGTCTGTTTTCAATATGAATGTTTAGGGGTGGTCAGAGAGGGAGCCAGGCTTCTGTCTGGAAAAAATTACTTCAGTGTGCGTTAAAAGAAAATGGTTTCAAACAGACATTTAAATTCCAAGCAATTATTAGCAATAATAATAATTATTAACAATGATTCCTGTATACAATACTACAAAGGCATTTATGTTAAATTATGCTAATTTTTCATGTTTATTTCAACTTCCTTTAATTTTCTAAATATTTATATAATAGGAAAAGTGTTATATAAGAGTTTTTTTTGATTGGAAAGACTTTTCCAATAAATATAATAACGTATTAAACTACCTTGTGCTATTCCCAAGTTAACCACTAGGTGGAGTCAGTGGCCAAATCTTTGCTCTGCCTTGCACAGCTTACGCTTCTGATTTTTGTTGTGCTCCCACAAGTCTATTTATGTTAGAGTTATTTTGGTCTTAATCTCTATCTTTATTGACTGAAGAAAGATAGTGATACTGTTTCATTATGGTTTTTCTTTTACATTTAATGCTGTCCATGGACACTGTAACGTTATATCCAAGTTTCCACATAGTGTTAAAATAACCATGTGCATCAATGATTGTTATCCTTATATTTTCTTATTGTAGTCCTGCTTGTCTTTTCACAGAGCCCAGACTGCATCAAGAGTCCAATTTTCACCCCGACCACCGGTCGTCATGAGCATGGCTTGTTTAACCTTTATCACGCCATGGATGGAGCTTCACATCTGCACATCCTGGTGGTTAAAGAGTACGAGATGGCCGTCTACAAGAAGTACTGGCCTAACCACATCATGCTGGTGCTGCCCACTGTCTTCAATGGAGCAGGAATAGGTTTGTAAAGATCCTAGCAGTAATTTCAATCATTTCCGATTTTTAAGAGCCGTGACTGATGATCAGATGCTTTTTTATGAATAATTTTGATGCAGGTGCTGCTCATTTCCTGATCAAAGAGCTTTCATATCACAACTTGGAGCTTGAACGTAGTCGGCGTTTAGAGGGAGGAGGCCCGGCAGGTGATGTCTGGCCCTTCATCATCCTGGCTGATGACTCCTGTGTGATGTGGAATGCAGTAGATCTGGACGCACGCAAGTGAGTGTCAATACATTCTCTCCAGCATATACAAGTTGTCCTTTGTGTGAGAGAAAACGGTTTGTTTGTTTGTTTGACAGCGGTTCAGTGGAGCATGCGGTTTCTCTCAAACAAGTTCTGCATCACATGGAGGCCTGTCAAGATCTCATGCATTTTGGTCTGTGTGGCATCAGGAAGTGGAGCAGTCGTGGAAGCCCAGGTCAGAGAAGAGGATTCTGATAATCATTTTCATTATCACAATATAACACCAGATTCTACCAACACGTTCCTTTTCCTACAGGTAACAATCCCAGAGAGCCGTTCTCCAGAGGTCACCTGCATGACTTTCTCCTGCTCAACGTCGACCGCAGTCAGAACGTGCAGTACGACCAGAACCGCTTCACTTGCCATGATGTGGACTTCGTCCTGAGGCTGCACAGCGCTGGGCTACTCGTCTGCAGGTTTAACAGCTTCAGCGTCATGAAAAAACAGATCGCCATTGGAGGATACCGAACATTTATTATCAAAACCAAGGTAGGTTTAAAACACATTTGTCTCTTTACTAAACACGACCAAACTAACTCTAATAGATGAAGAATTACTCAAAGAAAGTTGAGACACTTCAGTTAAAAAGCCTCTTTGGCTACGTTCACACTACTGGCAAATGCGACCCAAATACGATCTTTTTGCCCATATGCGACCTGCATTCGATCTGTTAAAGACAGTCTGAACAACCCAGTTACGATTTGTTCAAATCCGACCCAGGTCCTTTTCATATGTGGTCTTAAATCTGATATGTATCCGATTTTTTGCAAGGCGATTTCAGTCTGGAAGGTCGAGGTGCTTTCTATCCGACTAATACGTCATCACCATGCGAAAACGTCATAATTCTAAGTCCCAGGAGAATAAATAAAATACTGGCTCTCTTCTTTTTCAGTCTCCTTAATGTAGTGCTGACTTCTGTTGAAAATACATTTTCACAGCGCGACACACAGTCCTACACTGGACGCCTCCATATTTACTTTCGTTCCATCTGCTGCAGATGGATAGTGTTTACAGAAGCATTTTTAAAGTAAATATCTGGTGCCATACAACCATCCGAACAAGGAGAATTTATTTTGGCTGCATAATAAAAAACAGTTTCACAATTGTTTAAAATGTAGAGTATACATTCAGTGATTCAACACTATCTTTAAAAAAATGAGTGAATGTTATTTTTGATATTTGAACTTTATGAGATAAAAGCCAGTTTATTAAAATCATCAGCCTGTTTATTATAACTGATTGTGCTATATTTACTCTGAAATAATCATGTATTTTATAAATCTTCCAGATGACTGATGTTCCCACCTCAGTGGGGCCATCACAGTACATCTGCGCCCCAGACAGTAAGCACCTCCTATTGGCCACACCGGCTCAGCTCCTCTTGGAGAAATACCTGCAGCACACCAGCCTGAAGCTGTTTCCACTCAGTGCCAAGAACTACACACATCCCGTTCTGTCAGTGGACTGCTATCTCAATCTGGGACCTGAGGTACACACATGTGAACCACACACATGCACAGTTAGACAGTTAACTCTGACAGTGTCTCGCTCTCCTGTAGGTGACGGTGTGTTTCGTGAGCTCCAGGCCTCATTCGGTCAACATCAGCACCACAGGGCTTCTCTTCAGCGGCCTGCTGCTTTGTTTTCCTGATGCTTTTGTGACTGCTGGGTTCCTTAAGAAGTTTGCCTTCCTCAAAGGTACAACAGCAGAGCAAACACAGAGGTGATCCATACAACGCAATGTATTCAATTCAAAATAAGAGAGAGGGGCTGTTAGGGATGTTGGTAAATCAGGTTCAACTTAGAAATAACCCTGAGCTTGGTTTGATGAAATACCCGCCACTGATCAATCAAGCAAATAAAAGATGTGAAAACTAACACAAGGTCGTCCTCCCTACAGGAGCCACTCTGTGTGTGATCGGTGCAGATCGCAGCTCACTGAGGCAGACGGTGGGACGGCTGGAGCTAGAGGAAGAATGGAGGTTCAGGCTTAGCGATGAGTTCCAGACCGCGAACACCAAAGAGGACCGGCCGCTCTTCTTCCTCACTGGGAAGCACATCTGACTGATGGAGGTTTATAATGAGCCACCACACAGTGACTGAAATCATTTAAACCGGCCAGGACAGAGAATGCACTCTGATCCATGTAAGGCTGCACGATTTATACCTCTAAACAAAATCCCAATTTTTTACTTTGATTCCAGTTTTGACACTGGATTTAACTATTGCAAGTATGTTCTTTTAATTGAAAAAGTAAAACAAATTTCCGTATTTGGGAATAAAGTGCAACTGCAAAGCTTGAACAAAGAACGTTGAATACCCTGTGGGATTGATAAAACAACAACCTGCCCAGCCAAAAATGAACCCCTTAGCATTTTTAAAAAAGAGAACCTTGCATTAGAAAAAAAAAAACTCACACAGGTTGTAGCGGGTTGGAGGTTGCAGCGGGAGTCTATCACTTGTTTTTCAATAGTTTATAGAGAGACCATATCCTTAGTGCCACATCTGTAATCCTTTCACAATGCAGTGCATTGCTCCCAGGAGCGCAGCCCAAAGACGGCCCGGTTAGAGAGGCTCGTGCCGTGATTACACATGATTAAAGAAAAAAAATTGATTTTCTGATTTTGACTTTTTAAAATCCTCCTCATAGTCTGGTACGGTATGTCAGAAATACACCTAAAATGAAGAGTTCTTGGCAAAATTGATTTTATTGGGGTTTTTTTGGCTTGTTTAGGGTTCAAATAAGCCTGAAATATCTGGCTTAATTTTTTCCTGTCCCTCAACCTCATTTTAGGACACCATTTTCAAAATGGTTGAATATGCCACATAATGACCCTTTTAAGTTACATAAAATTATACACATGGTGTCTCAACCTATATAAGTAATATCATGGTATATATTAAATTGATTATGGAGTGGCTGCTATCTTGAAAATCTAATATGGCTGTTAGAAAATAAAGTTTTCCATCGTTTTCAATTAACAAGTGTTGTTATGGATACATATTTGTCTAGAATTAGTTTTTTGACTGCACTCAATAACCTATAGTAATGTTCAGGTTTATCTCTAATGATTTTAATATTTATATTGTCAAATTATTAGCTATTATATGAAAATTGCATGCCCACTGGCAATTTTTCAATATTGCAAGTGGGCATGCAGATTTTTTCCTTTTTGACTTTTTATTTTTAATGTAGCTGGTAAGAATATACAGTAATTAGAAAGAGTAAAATTTGAAAATGGAAAATTTGAACCCCAATATTTGTGTCTTATTTGAACACCAACTAAGTCAAGAAAAACAATAAAATAAATATTGGCAACAGAAATGGCCAAAATGACATACCGCACCAGACTATCAATAAATCATCCAATTTTGATTTAATATCGATTAACCGCACAGCCTTAGCATATATTATTAGCATGGCAGTAAACACTAACATGTTTGTGTGAATGTACATTTCAGGTTATACCTCAGAAAGGGAAATAATTCATATAATCAACAAACATTGCACATTATAGTGTGTAGAGGATTTTAAGGGGAGCTTTCATGTGAATATCTCACTTCATTTCATTTGAGGGAAATTATTTTGGAGGGAATACTGCTGAGCAGATGTTACATCAACTATGATAAAGGTCAAATCCAGCTGTGGCTCCAAATGAGGTTATATCAGTCGTCCAATCATACATGTTGTGCAGGGATTTTTTCTTTTCTTTTTTGTTTTTTAAACAAATACAGACAATCTGCAGTGCACCGATAAAAAGAAAATCGAAATGACATGTACAGGTATGCATTGTATCTTTCAGTGGTCATGTTTTTTTTAAAATATTTCCTAGATGTTGATTGGTGCATGCTAACACCAAAATAACAAAGTGTTCAGGCTTCTCGGTCAGTGCACACAGCGTTGTGAAGTTTTTTCTAAATTTCACACTATTATTTGTGCTGCAGTAGCCAATTTTTGGCAAGTTTAAGTTGCTTGTTGTTTTGTTTAGATATAATACATATATTTTCTTACTTTTTTAGATTTACAGTAAAACCCACTTTTCTCAATGGTGTACCAAAAAAAAAGTAATTTGCTGCTGTTAATCGATTTGATTGTGTAAAATGTGTAACGTGTTGACCGATAGTTTTGTTTTCAAAGCTACCGAATTCGAGTTGACTGTGTACTTTGAGCAATGTACAGTTGTGTATTACTTCAATTGTATAAATGTACAGATATTTTAAAAACTTTGAGTCAGTGTGGTTTTCAAACTCAACTAAGACTGTGTGTGTGCGAGTGTGTCCTCACCAGGAGCGTGTCTCGGAAATTTTGATCAGGGGGCTACTGCGGGGACTCAGATTAAGGTGGCACAGTAATTTCAAATAATAAAACAATCAGTTAAAATTAGTTTATAATTGTGTTTACCCTAAATTATATAATTACCAGTACAGTGCCTGTTGGAAGTATGTATTCATATAGTGGGAGCTTAAGTAGAGTTGTCAATTATGGGCATAATAATAACAACATACTCTGTAGCATTATAAAGGGGTATATTTGCAGGTGCAAAGTAAAATGGCGTGTGCAAATTCCCTGGTTTAATTCTATGAGAGATGCGCATGTTGAATGTGTTGTTTTTTCTTTACTCATTTTTATATTTTTTTCGTCGTTTTTTGGAGTCATTATGTGTCATTTTGTATCTTTCTGTTGTCTTTGTGCATTTTTTGTATAATTATTGTTTTTTGTTGCCATTGTAGTGTGAATCTGTAGTCATTGTGTATTTTTGTTTTGGTGTAGTTTTGTGAGTTTTGTGTCAATTTCATACTTCTGTTGTCGTTTGCTGTATTTTTCTATAATATATGTTTTTTGGAGTCATTTTGTGTGTTTTTTTGCAGGCATTTTGTATATTTTTGTGCATTTCTGATGTTTTGTGTACTTCCTGTATATATATGGTTAATTTTTTATATATACATATGGATTATGTTCAATGTGAGACCATGAAACGAAAATAATTCATAATTTACTAAGTATTGGTTGGGTGTAAAGATGTTACTAATTACTTCTTTTAAAACTTAAACAAGTAAAATTACTGATTTAGAAATGTACTCAAAAAAAAGTACAATTACCCATAAAAGCAAATGATATACAGTAACATGAGCACTGTACTTGTAATCAATTACTTTCACCTCTGCCAACAGTACCTACCTGTACTCAGGAAAGAAATGATTCCAATGAAGCAATGAGGGGTCAAAGGTTGATGTTCATGTTGTGTTACATAACACACAGTTTTGCAGTAAGATAAGACAAGGATGACGATTCGGTAGAATACCTAAAAAAACAACAACAACAAGGTAAAATGATAAATATAATAGATTTTAGAAAAGCTCCTGGTGTGTAATTTTGTGATCTACTGTCTCATGGCAGCCAACACTTGAGGCTGCAGGACAGTTTGGCCACTGGATCCTCTCAGGTTTCCTCCACTAGCCTTTCCTAGAACACACTTGTTGGTAACTTTGATCATAATACACATGATGAGCGTAACAGCTTCCTTAAACGAGCCCTTCAGCAAGGCAGGGTTCAGCCACAACTACTCGCACAACTTTAGGGCGACTTCAGTTCACCAAAAAATAAATAAATAAATGGCTTATTGTTGTTTTATTTTTAAACCATTTTTGTAGATGTTCTGAGTCACAAATAGTTTTGCTTTGGAGGTAATATACCATGACTCACATCTGTAAGATATGCACAGAAGTGGACAAAGTACTCCCCTTTATTACTTTTATACACCTTGTCAAAAACAACTCCAATAACAGTAAAAGTAGCTGAGTACTGAAGTATTTACAACAACTGAATAACAAAACTGAATTATTTAGCAAAAAAAAAAAAAAAAAAAAAATGGAATAATTTTACTTGATTTAGGTAAACACTTTGCTGGTTTTGTTTTCTGTATTTGCTTGTTTTTCTGTTTTCAATTCCCTTTTTTTTTTTTAGTTTTTTTTTTTTACACTTGACACTTGCACAATGACTGCCAAGTTTGCATGCTTAAGATATTTATGTTCATGATAATAACTCCTTGTTTAGTTCAGTATGGGGTGCTGATTTTAAAATGGCACATGCTAAAATAAAAAAGCAGCTTTTTGCAAGATTTAGCAACAAACCACGTTTAAAAAACTTTTGACCAGATTTACAGCAATATTTCGTAAAAATATAATGTCAATGTTAAACCTAAACGTTAAATCTAAATCAGAATCAGAATTCTTTTATTAATAATAAATATTTCGTTTCACCCTTGACATTTAGATTGAACATTTAAAATTTAGATTTAGATTTAACATTTCGCATATAAGATTATTTTTTTATTTTTTTACACTTGACAGATACACAATGACATAATGACCACAAAGTTTGCATGCTTAAAACATTTATATTCAAGACAATAACTCCTTAAGTATAGAGTGCTGATTGTAAAGTTGTACACTAAAATAAACGGCAACGTTTTTGCAAAATTTAGCAACAAACTACATTTCACCAAGCCAAATATCTTGGGTGAAACGAAATATTTGTTAATTCACCGGGGGTACCAAAATGAAAGCACATTGACATTTAGATTTAATATTTAGATTAAAATTTTATATTTAACATTTAACATTTAGATTTAGATTTAACATTTAGATTTAGATTTAACATTTAGATTTAGATTTAACATTTAGATTTAGATTTGACATTTAGATTTAATATTTAACATTTAGATTTAATATGAATAAATATTGCTGTAAATGTGGTCAAAAGTAACACGTTTTTTAAACATGGTTTGTTGCTAAAAATTGCCGTTTTATTTTAGCATCCCATAGTACAGTGGCAGAACGTTATGAAATCAAACCACTGGAATACATAAACACACAGGTAGACATGCAGGGAAAACAGAAAGGTGAAAAGGATTCCCATAAATGTAAAAAGCAGAGGGTTAAAAGGAGAGTTGTGTTTTGCAACACAGAGCTCCACGTGTGGGCCTGTGTAGGAACAGCATGAGGTTGAGCAAGAGTGTGTGTTTAAAAACATGCTTGTCTTGCATTTGTACAGTCATTTTATGGGCTATTCTGAACCTGTTGCATAATTACATGGTTTACTTCTCTGCACAGGTTTTTTATTACATTTCCAATGAGGGCATGCACAATGACCAGGCTTGGTTCACCCTTAGCCCACATAAATACTTGGAAGGACATGTCCCACCACACCACAGTGTATTCCCTCTGCACTATCTACTGTACTTTTAACCTCTGATATCTATCAGTTGTAGTTATGACAGTTTAAAGACCTTCTGCAGGACAACAAAGTCATGTTATACAGTAGAACTTTGAATTTCATTATTATGTCAATTCTTGCATAGAAACAGTAACTGCATGCACTATGTAACCTATTTAGACGGCTTGGTTGTTTTAATGGTGCTGAAAGAAAAATGATATTCTGTCATTGTTTGTCCTTAAAAAACACTTCTTCGGTAGCATAGATTTACTTACACTGTAGGTTCAGTAGTTCAACTGCTGTGAGGGGCTCTGATTGGTTCCCCTAGCCCAGCCCCTAGAAAGTTACCTCCCTCTACACACACACACACACACACACACACACACACATATATTGTTGACCTCAGAGGGTGTTCCAAGGGGAGATTAGGCAACCAACAGCAAACTGTCCTCTTCCTTTCAAGTGTTTGGCATGAAGTAACCCATTAAGTTGTAAACATGCAGTTAGTGTAAACTAAAAAGATATATATATATATATATATATATATATATATATACATAGCATGCGTACAATTCAATTCAACTTTATTTATAGAGCGCAAAACACAACAAAGTCATCTCAAAGCGCTTAACAGTATAAAATTCATAATAAGAAAGAAAGAATCCAACAAGATCCACATGAACGAGCATTTAGCCACAGTGGGAAGAAAAAACTCCCTTTTTTATTTTTTTTATAACAGGAAGATAGAGGGATAAATCATCAGAGTGTCCCAGACTAGTTGAGCCGTGAACCATTGACCAGGAACCGCCAGCTCTAACATCAAGACACCTGAAACAGAAAAGAGAGCCCTCACAGGGCGAGGAGAAGGCACAGACCGCAGGAAAAACATGATACACTATAATACACTCATTCCTAGTGGTTAGGTTAATATTAATATTAAACGTCTTGCCATCTCCGCCATTCTCTGAAATGCTATTACAGACAAGGTTTCATCTTGTACTGGACGCACGTAGTGATCTCAGCGATCACTACAGAGGGGACCTTGTCCGTTTTGAATTATCGCAATTATACAGTGTACGTTTTAGTAAATAAGTAGGTTTTGAATGTACAGTAATCGTCTCTCGCAATGGTCTGAGGTGTTGACCATTCACGGGTAATGGTCTGTGATTGTGACCAAAACGACGAGACCACGTCCGTTTTAGGTTATTGCTATTAAACGATATAAGCTTTAGCAAATAAGTGTGTTCTGAGTTTATTTTCAAAGGTGGAGACTAGAGAGTAGCAGCCTCCCATACTAAGACTGGGAGCTGGTTCCAATGGCGAGGAGCCTGGTAGCTAAACGTTCTGTCTCCTGTTCTACTTATGGACACTTTAGGAACTTTCAGTAGACCAGCAAACTGAGAGCGGAGTGATCTGCCCGGATGATAGGGCACTAACAGGTCTCTAAGGTATACAGGAACTTGATCATGTAGAGCTTTGTATGCAAACTGGAGGATTTTACACTCTATTCTAGATTTTACAGGAAGTCAATGAGTTAGTACCTGTTAGTATTCTAGCTGCAGCACTCTGGATTAACTGGAGTTACTGGGACATCCTGACAGTAGGGAGTTATAATAACCCAGTTTAGATGTAACAAATGCATGGATTAGTTTTTCAACATCACTCCTCATCAAAGATAGACATACATAAATTATTGGTCAAAGCATAGATTTAAAAAGTTTATATCTAACAGTATTCTTTTAATTAGAAAATATTTTGCATTTAGAAATCAAACTATCAGTTATTGTAGTGAGTTAAGGAGGAAATTTACTGCTGATATAAATAAATACAAATTATGTTCAAGATCATTGATTGATTCATTGTTATTTATCATAGGGGTCTATTGTGTCTGCTTTATGTGATTTATTAGGTATATGTATATGAGTTGTTAATGTGTATTAAGTTTAGTATTTAAATAGAATTATTCTTATTTGTTAATAATTTAGATCAGGGCTTCTTATTTGGTCTAACCCTGGGACCCACATTTTACCACGGTCATTAAATTGTGACCCAATTTTTTTTTAGAATTCAACCACAAATTCATTTTTTTCTCAATTAGCTGTTGAAAATACACACGTATATAATCTTTTTTTAAAACATACATTTCTATATTTTTCTGTGTAACATGCGTTTCACAGCATGCCTGTCAAAAGAAAAAGTTTCTTTCAAAATAAAAGACAAGTCCAACATGAGAGATATTAAGTATTAATTCATTTTTGACCAGCTGTCCGTGACCCACCCAGTAGAGGTCTGCGACACACTTTTGGGTCCCGGCCCACCAGTTGAGATTCCTTGATTTAGATTTTGTGCATTTTGTTCAAACTGTCTTTTTTAGTGTTAATCTGAATGTCCTAGTTATTTATATCTGGTTTGTTTCTTTGCTTACGTACTTGCTTGTGTTATTTAGATTTAAATTAGGTTGAAATCAAATGTTCTAAAACTGTTTGTTCCAAAAAAAATAGGCTTTGAGAAAGTTGACCTGAATATATTTTATTATGGGTAAATAAGAGCTATTGGACATTTAATTATAGTGTGTTAAAAAGAAAAGAAACCATAAGTAATTATCCATATTTTCACTTTACACTTGAACTCATTATCTCCAGTGGTTTATAACAGTAGTATTGTAACTTTCCACAGCTCCACTCTTTTCTCTCTCCTGCCTGCAGCTATTGCTCGACTTGGCAACTTCACATTGATAAACGACTCAGTTCTTAGAAATCCAACACGTGTTTCCCTGTTCCCTCCAGTGTGTGTGTGTGTGTGTGTGTCAGTGGTAAATGAATATAGTCACATGGCCTCCAGCTTAGCAATCCAAAGTATGTGTGCACTGATAGCAGAACAGGAGGAGTCATGAAACTGATCACATGTTGAGACTGCACCACATACACAAACATACGCACTGAGCACCTGAGCAACAATTGTTGCAGCGAAAGTTTATTCACTTGCTGATTCTTTGAAGCATTGTGAGGCCCCATGGTCCTCCCACATGAAGCAGCCAACAGAGACACGGGGAGATATTTACTGAGAACCCTGAGTTCATTCGGAATTCCTAGAAAGAAAGTTTCAAAATAAATGTTTTTAAAAAAAAGCTGCTGCACCCTGTGAGTGCATGGGCTCCTAGTGTTAACATGTAATAACAATGATTAGTCCAGTCTGTCATACAGAGAACAATATGTTTTTCTGCTACTTTGAATATAATCTAGGCCAGGGGTCACCAACATGGTGCCCGCATGGAACATGTAAGGTGCCCTCAGGCCTGTTCTGGAGCTCTCGTCAACAATGAGTTCCATCTAAAATCTGATTTACTTGCCAGGCTTCAAACCCACAGGGGCTCCGCGTACTTGTTCAAACACGCCACGTGTTTTACGATTATTTAAAGTTGTTAGTGAAATAGGAACATGAGGATTTTCTGTGAAACGAAATGAAAATCAAACAATTGCATAAATTAGGAGAAAAAAAATGTTGCATTTTGAAACCTGAAGTGAAAACGTGAAAATGTAGTATTTACTAAGTGCTTTTTAAACTGGTAGCCCTTTGGACTATTCACTAGCTTTGAAGTAGCTCATAGTTTCAGAAAGGTTGGTGACCCTTGATCTAGGTTAATCAATATTTATTATTTACTTTAATTTTTTTCCCCTTAAAAGCTCTCAAACCTTTCCAATTCTCTACCACCTGCTTCCTACTTTGTGTACACATAGAAGCCTGACATCATCAGTCAAACAGTTCATCTGCAGTCATGATTTGAATCGGGCCCCAGTAAATAGCAGTTACACACTCTTTCCGCAGGCGTCTTGTTTTAAAAACAATTATGCTTGTAAACTCAACTTTTGGGTGTTGTCATTTTGAAGAAAGCTGCAGAGTCAAACCGAATTTAAAGTTACACAGCTGAGTTTGTCTTTTCATGTGTAAACAAACCACAGGATTGCACACAGGTCTGTTGACCTGCTAAACAATCCGTGGATGTTTTTAGCTGTAAATGATATGTTTTTTTGTCTGATTGGACAATAGGTTTACCAATAGGCTACCATTGTGATGTCAGGAGATACGATACGATGAGATATAGGGTGGTTTTACACATACTTGTACTCATAGATCTAATTGATTGAGATGTTCCAGGTATTTAGTAGTTGGCATTTATTTAGATCACTCAGTTTTCATGTAAACCTGTGCTATCAAACTCAAGGCTCGTGGGCCAAATCCGGCCTGTCAGAGCTTTCTAATCGGCCCGCAAGATAATGAATTTATAATAGAAGTTAAAGAGAAAACATGAATGAAAATCATTGTCACTACATAGTAAGAATATGAAGAAATTTTGTCTGATGAAATTTAGCAAAAATAAAAAATAATAATAAAATTCAATGGTGCACAAAATAAATTAAATTAAAAAAAAAGTTTAAAGAACCTGAAGACATTTGACCCTCCAGCTGCTTAGATGCTGCAGTGTTCACTAGATGAGCGACAATGTGTAGATAGTGGATGCTCCGTCAACTCATAAGTTGGTTGTGTGTCGTGATGCACCACAAAAACAACCAGGCTAAAAGAGCGAGCAAGCAAACACCGTGGTCGATATGAGTATAAAGGCCTGAAAACAAAAGCTTTCAAAACTTGTATGTAACAGAAATGAGAAATTAGAAAAAGTTAGATTGGAAAATTTGTTTTCATTTTTAATTTGTGAAGCATAACACTCCCACACTCGGTCTACAACTTTTGCAGTGAAATTGTATTTTTTTTTTTTTTACTTACAAAGATTTTTTTCTTTCATTTTCTATATTGTATTGTGAGCCTTATCGTATTTCATATCCTATCACATCATGAATTGACTATTTCGTTACACCACTACTATATAGTTCAGTTTCCAATATTTGAAATCCACTAAATTCCCAAATTCAGTCATTTCACCTGATGTGAAATAAAAAAAAGTTTGCAATATTTATATCCCCCCCCCCCCTTTCAAAACCATGCACTTTTCCACAAGTAGTCACTATGTCTGTGGCCTGGGAATGCCTCTGGATTGACCGAGAAAAACTGGATGAAGTGTGGCTGGGGAGAGGGGAGTCTGGGCTTCCCTGCTAAGGATGCTGTCCCCTCTATCCACTATAGATACTGTAACTGGTAGACAATGGATGTATGGATGGATGAATGGTCACATAAAAAAATTCTAAAAAAAAAAAAAAAAAAAAAAAAAAAAAGAGCAATGATGCAATTTCAACCATTTTTAAAGTGAAATAGCTGGTAGTCTAGACATCAGCGTCAATGATTTATGCTTAGGGGTTTTCTCAGTGAACTGCATACATTGTTTACACAGTTACGATCAGATTAGGGCACAATATTGATTTGACTGCACTTTTTTCCTTAAAGGAATCTGTATTTATCTGGTTCGGTCCACATGAGATCAAACTGGGTCATTAATGGTCTCTGAAATGAAGTGTTTGACACCCCTCATGTAAATAAAGCTCCCACTCTTCACTGACCTAATCAGAAATTATAATTCATGATCATTTTTCCTCCTGTACTTCAGCTTTGAGGAGAATAGTAACTAAATATATCTCACACTAACTCTAACAGACGCATTCTGCCATATCAGAAAAACAACCAGTTTTTTGAGAGGGAACCGTGCATATGACGTCACCACAGTGACAGCCAATCAGCTGTCTCGGTATCCGGGCTGAGGGGCGGGGGAGGACGGTGGACTCCCCTGTTTTTAAATAGCATTGTGAGATGTAAAGGCTCCTGGATCAGGTGTCAACACGTCTGAATGGAATAACTGTATGAATGTGACGGAAGATGAGTGACCGGAGGACTAACACGTAACACGGACACACCGCAGAGGACGCTCGGTGGGTCCGACGGACGACCGAGAGATCCCGAAGCTCTGAGGACGTGAATATAATGTAAGATAATACACGATGTGGGGCTTCAATGGACATTATTATACATATCATGTGTAATGTTCATTTATGTTAGCGCAGTGTGTGTGTGTGTGTGTGTGTGTGTGTGTGTGTGTGTGTGTGTGTGCGTGTGCGTGTGTGTGTGTTTTTACTGACGTACATCTCCACTAAATGAACCTGGATCAGATAGAATACTGTAACTAGACAGTTATTAACATCACTAATGGGGCAATCATTCCCTTTTTATTCATATTTAATGGTGTTCATAATTGGATTTATTGGATAATCGCATTTTTAAAAATGATGATTACGTGTTGTTCTATCCTCTACTTATGATTGTGTTTTTCACCTTTCGTTTAACTAATGGTTCATTTCCTTTTTATTCCCTGCATTTATTTTCATTTTGGTTAAATATCCAAATATCATCGTATTATTATTATTATTATTATTATTGTCATTATTATGATTATTGTCATTATTATTATTATTATTATTATTATTATTATTATTATTATTATTATTAATTTGTTATGACATCACGGAGGAGCGTTTTGATTGGCTGCTCAGCTGAAATACCCCCAACAGGCTGAGCAGTGTGAGTGTGTGAACACGTGGTCCTGTGTTGTTGACTTAAAGCTGGTCTGAGACAGAAAACTACAGGATAAAGCCTGTAAGGGTTTTGATCATAGATCTCTGTCGACATATTGGCAGTAGCAGAGAATAACAAGTGCCGTGCTGTCTAAAGCGAACACATCCATATCATGAAGAGCACAATAAACACATAAAAGCATATTGTTCTCCTGCTGTGATTATTGCCTGTATCCATTGATCCAATGCTAACCAATTAACAAACCCATCCATCCATTTTACCACCCGCTTGCTCCTTTATTTTATTCATTAATAAGCCATTACCAAATAATTCATAATGAAATACTAGCTGTGGTTTTGTGTGTGTGTGTAAAAAACATCCATGCCTTGTAGCAGATGTGCCTGGGGACAGATAGACCACAACCCTGTACAGGATTGGGCAAGAAAACGAGAGGTATCGGATATCGATCCGATATCAGCCAAAAAAAATAAATAAATAAAGATTATCGAATTTTATCGGACTGCATCAAAAATCACCGATATAAGCACTCCGATAAAATTTTCAGCAGTTTAGTTAAATGACAGATCATTGCTCATGTTATTAGATTAATATGTTTATTTTGTTTAGACTATTGATTTATTTTTTGTGAAGACTAAGAGCAATAATCACATTGTTTTGGGCCCAGTCAGTGAAACTGGAGCTGTGAACTCATAACTTTGAGCAGTAGACATTATTGACAATATTGTGTTGTTGTTTTTGTCCCCGCCCTCAGTTGTTCCCACCATAAACTGACGGCAAAATATACCTGAAGTTAACGTGAATTGTTTGTACTTTAAAAGTATAATTCGTTTTGATTTGATTTATTTAGGTTATTTTTTAGGGTCCTATAATTTATTTTTTATTTATTTTATTCAATTGTAGATAAGAATACTGTAGATACGTTGGTTGAAGGTTAAAATGTATGTAACCAATTGGTTAATAATAAATAGGTCATTTTTTTCTCATACCTACTGTGGTTTACTGTTGTTCTGTGTTTGAGTAACATCACTTAATCAAGCCTTTTCTAACATTCCACACTACAAAATAAGTCATAAAAGTATGAATGATTTGTGCTGATATCGTATCGGTCCGATATCTGTATCGGCTGATATGCAAGGATGCAATATCGGTATCGTATCGGAAGTGAAAAAGTTTTATTGGGACATCCCTAGAGTAAACACACTGAATGAATGATTTGAAAACACGCATAAATTCCTGGTAAAAATGAGTCAGTCATTCATAACTAAAACTGAACTGTATTGTATTGTTTTTTTATGCATAATTATTACTATTTTCACTGAAGATTTCACTAGATGGCAATACGTTGTCGAACATGCCAGATAATTAGATGTTTTGCAGATTTGGGTGCACTTCAATGGAAACTGTTTATAGCACATTTATGCAGAGTTTATGTTAGAGTCGTGTTCAGAAGCTGTGAGCTTCATAGAAATGTTTAACTTCTACCTGGTGGTAATGAACATGTTAAATCTCGCAGGCTTAAACACATTTCATTGTGAGAATATACAGTGTATAGTTTCAGTGTCTGAAATCCAAGTCTCAGCCTGTCTGTGTAGTTGCATTGGGTTCAGGGTTTTCCTCCATCTCTGTATATCATCATAGCCCAGTGATGGACATGAGCACAAAACACCTACACACTTTCTTCTTGTAGGGCTGGGCAATATATCGAGTTTTCTATTTTGGCGATATGAAAAATGACAATATTGCCTATAGGGAGATATATGTATTTGTACAGATGATTTTGTATTAAAATAACTTGCATTTAACAGCATGAAAAGCACAGTTATATGGATTTCTGAGTGCGTCCTAACGCAGACCTTCCCCTAAACAAACCACACCACAGAACTCACTCACACGTGCTGTCACTTAGAGCAGTGTTTCCCAACCAGGGGTACGGTACGCAAGCACATTGCAGGGGGTACGTGGAAAAATTAAGAATTTATTTCCAAGATAATAAAAAATATTCTCAGTCATTTCACAAGTCTGTCAGTAAAATGCCTGTTTAAACGGGACTTTTGTGGTAAATGTCATAAAACTTACATATAACACAGGCAGGTTAATTAGTTGTTTTGTATTTATTTATTTATATTACTTATTCTTGTTTATTCTTATTTCTTATAATACAGTATTAATAATACAAACTTTTACTATAATATTATTTTTCATATTTATCATTTTTATTGCCTTGAAGGCAACATCATTTTATGTTTAATTTTAGTGAAATAAGGAGAGAAAACCTGAATATTAATTGTTTAGTTTATGAAGATGAAATAAAATGACTTGCGTTAAATATTTAGTTGTGTTATGTTCTACTTTTGGAGAATCATGAACACGTATGAGTGAGGGGGTACTCATGGTGTGACAAAAAGGCTCAAGGGGAACACAAGAAAAGAAAGGTTGGGAACCAGTGACTTAGAGGAGAAAAAGACACATATTGTCCAGGTGTTTGTTAATAAATGTGCCTATGTGACATTTTGCATCAGCAAATTTAACTAAGAAATTAATTGTCTCACTGATAAGACTTCATATGAATTAGAAATATCGAGCTAAATATTGTATATCGCCATTTGGAGAAAATATATTGAGATATGAGTGTTGGTCCATATCGCCCAGGCCTACTTTCTTGTAGAATCACTTTAGATCAAATAATATTCACTCCAGGGCTGAATTAACTAATGTAACTAATGATTCATGTAACCAGTGATAGATTATTAATCTGCCCAACTTCCCTATTCCATTCTATTCCCATTGTTATAGCCTCGATTCAATTAGAAAGTGATTTTTGATTATTAACGTTTTTTACATTTTTTAATATTGTTGATCTCACCTCACAGCACCTTCAGCGTTGTATAATGTAAGTGAAATGTCCAAATTAGGAAAACTGTCAATTATTATTATTTTCAACCCAGACCAGGGCTTAGGTCAGGTTTTTAAATGGAGTTTAACTGGGATCGCCTGAAACGTCTAGTAATTAGTAAAACAGTAAAACCCTGATTTTTTTGTTATGCTTCTACAGACAAACTGTATTCAACACTTTCATTGTGTCAAATATTAAATGAAGTTTTTGTTTAAAATGCAGCAAAAAAACAAAAAAAAAAACACACAATTTGTCACTAATCCTGACTACTCTGTATTTGTAATACAATATAACAAACATGACCAAAAACTAATTCTAGAGGGAAAACATTAGGGGGGTCCTGATCAAATATCGATATCGGTACGATATCAGGCTGAAAACAAATATCGGATTCAAATTGCCGAATTTTTGATTTTATTTATTCTATTCAATTGTAGAATACTGTAGATATTATGTTGAAGGTTAAAATGTATGTAACCAATTGGTTAATAATAAATGGGTCAGTTTTTTTGACTATTGTTCTCTGTCTGAGTGACATCACTTGATCAAACCTTTTATAACATTCCACGCTACAAAATAAGTCATTACGATAATTTTTTTAAAGACAGAAAAAAACAATTAAGTATGTATGATTCATGCTGATATTGGATCAATATCGGTATCGGCCGATACGCAAGGCGGCAAAATCGGTGTCATATCGGAAATGAAAAAGTTGTATCGGGACATCCCTAGAAAACATGTCTTAGTGTTGCCAGAAATCCTTGATATTAAAATGGGGTCATGATCCAAAAAAGGTTGGGAAGCACTGGTTTAGGCAGTGATGGCTATAGGGTGATGTGTCCCCTCATGTAACCATGGCAAATAAAAGTTCACACGTACTGTCCAAGTGTACCACAGACCCACTTATTAGGGTGAAAGACAGACACAGCTGAGACTAATCTAAAGTTACAGACGAGATTAGAGTTAGTCATAATGTGTACTGTTCAGTTAGTGAGCGTGTGTCCTTTGTGGTGTCCTCTGCTCGCTCTCTAACTAAAAACATGGTTGCTCTCATAAATAAGACGTTGTTGCTGTGAGGCTCTGAGCTAATGTGGTGCTCAGTAAAACGAGAGCAGTACATGTGGATACGAACCACATCATTTCACCAAATCTGAACTGAGAAATCAAATAACAGCTCCATTCAGTATTAAAACACTTAAAATGTTGTTCCTTTCTCCTTTTAGCCTCCCAGAATTAACTGCCATCAATTTCACAGTGAGTGAATGTGTTTCCCTGTTTGTTTGTGTCCCTGTCCTGACTCATGCTTAGCATTCAGGGCATAGTGCTTTACAGCCTGTGGATCAGTGAGACTGGCGTAGCTCTACGTGGCTGGTCCTGTGTCATTGAGGGCTGTGTTTATCTGACTGACTTAACCAGAATCAGAATTCCTTAATTAATCCCAGGGGGAAATTGCTTCGTCACAGCCACAGAGAGAGAAAAAAAAAAAAAAATCACAAATAAAAGAATAAAACGTTTAACAAAGATGAAAGAAAGAATAAACGTTAAATAAGTGTATGATTAAGTAAAAGACTGTTAAAAATAGGGATCAGATACACACACATTACAGTAGTAGAAAATAAAGTAGGATAGATTATACAAATTATATACAAATAAGATACAGATATTTACAAAAATAACACAAATATACAAATATGATTTAGATATTTACAACAGTCAAGTTATGAGGTTACAGAGATGAATTATAAAGTTTGATCAGCACAGGCAGGAATGATTTCCTGTGGCGTTCTGTGGAGCACCGTGGTTGGATCAGCCTGGTGCTGAAGGTGCTTCTGTGACTGACCAGCACGTGAAACCAAACCTTTAAAATAACTACCGGTATTTAGGAAACAGCTTAAGACAGACTATGTGGAAACTGTCTCTGTTTGTTGTAGGGATGCACCGAAATGATAATTCTTGACCGAAAATTAGAAAACCAAGGGAAAAAACCAAAACACATTGCATTTATGGCTCTGAATGTGTACTACCCTCACTAAAATTAAAACATTTCAATTGTATAAATTAATATAAATGCTTCAAAGAATAAATCAATTCAAAATATGAAAACATTTATTTAGCACTGACATTCCAACAATGCACAATATAAAATAAAATGTTTTACTTGTCCCCACTCACACGTTAAATAATATTGTACAGAACTATAACTGAGGTGCTGGAAGAGAGTCATATTAAGTACATTATTTTCAGCTTTGTAGCTTTATTTATTATCCAAGCATGTTCTTGGGGACGCACACAGAGCGTGTGCTCAGTATGCTTTGATTGCAGCGTGCAGTGCATCATTTCTTGTGCTGGTTTAGTTTTAACTCCATCCACGTAATGATCTTTGTAACGTGAACCATTTACAGTCGTGATAACATCCAGAGGATCCAGAGAAACATGCTCTGACAGACCCCTACACGCTTTCGTGTAGGGGTCCATGTTAACGGAGGGTTACACGTAGCTACAGTGTGAATGTGACACAGAAACATAAAACACACAGAACTGTGTGATCATTTGTATTTATTATGCATTTTCTGAGCGTCAACTCTGCTCAAGAAAAAGCTTTGCTCATGTATCGAAATGAAAGTGTCTATTCGTACGGTTGTCTTACGAACAACCCCCGATATGTAGTGTCTTAGGGTTAGGTTTATTGGTACGGTTACCGAAGTACAAGTACGTAGTGTCTTAGGGTTAGGTTTCGGTTACAACCCAATATTGCAACATTTTTTAGGGTTAGGGTTAGGGTAAGGTTTAGTCTTAGTCACGTGACCTGAACTGGCCAAACAGGGGCGCTGCGTACGAATAGAATATTGGTAGATTACGGCAACCGTATGGATAGCCACTGCCTATTGAAATACAGCCGCTCCGTCAGTTCGTAAACAACTTGGCCTGTTTCCAGACAAGCGCGCGCGTCAAAACCACACACAACATATGGTGGGAAAAGTGTTTCGGCCGAAAATGGGCCAAAAGTGCATTTTTGGATTTTTAACATTTTTGGTGGCTGGAATTTTGGTGCATCACTAGTTTCATGTGTTATCAACTAATGTGTTTGTGCAGCTACACTAAATTCAGAGGATTATTATTACAGCTACTATAATAATGGCTGTACAATCAGGTGGTTGTACATTGGTTCTACACTGAAGATATGAATATAATATATATCCCAATCTGTGTTTCCAGTTACAGACCATGAACTATGTGGGTCAGCTGGCGGGCCAGGTGTTTGTGCAGGTCAAGGAGCTCTACAGAGGACTCAACCCTGCCACCCTGTCAGGGTGCATAGACGTGATCGTTGTGCGACAGCCCGATGGCTCCCTTCAGTGCTCGCCCTTCCATGTCCGCTTTGGAAAGATGGGTGTGCTGCGTTCTCGTGAGAAAGTGGTAAGAGTTCCCTCCTTTTTTTCCAGCAGTGCAGAAAAAACATGTTCATCAGACATGGGCAACCACAGCCTGGGGAGCCACATGTGGCCCTCAGTCTAATTTTGTGAAAGTAAACACTAAAGACTGACTCAAAAACAAACTAAATGACGGAAAAATACACAGAACAATTGAAAATACACACAAAACTCGTATAATGTGGGAAAAAAATATACAAAAAAAAAAAATACACAAAATGAATCTGAAAAACAAAAACAATCACAAACAAAATGACAAAAATATATAGAAATCATTTTTTTTTAATGTATTAATGCTCAGATTGGTCTTTATCCTAAATGCTGTCATGAATGTTGAAAATATGGCCCTTGGATCAGACAATCACATATGATAGAAGTTGCCCATTTCTGCTGTACACAGTCATACACGTTACTATTTATTTCTTTTTTGTTTTAATAATTACAATTTTTTAAAAGTTTTTATTTACTATAAAAATGGCATTTTCCCTTAAAGTCACCCATTAAAAACGTTGTCTGTTCTGAGTGGAGATCTTCCAAACGTTTTGCTCTTTCTAATGTTCAGGTGGACATTGAGATCAATGGAGAACCTGCCAGTCTGCACATGAAGCTGGGAGAGAATGGAGAAGCTTTCTTTGTCAAAGAGACTGAGGACAAACTGGTGAGTGACAGCTCTGTAGTCTACACTTCCAGTCACATCACTTCAGAGACATGAAGTCTTTGTGGCACTTCCCACTGTCATTGTAAAGCTGTTTTGTAAACCTTGAAACCCAATTACATTCAAATGTGTGCGATCATAAGATATACAAAAGGACTAAAGATGTTACGAATGGTGAGACTCAGGTGCAGGTCAACAAGACGCGACTCAAAATTGCATAAAATAAGTTTCAATAAACAACCAGCAAAATACAAAAGCAAACGGAAACAAAACAAATGCCATACTACACTAAAATATCCTAACAAAAAACAACTTCAATGAGCGAAAAGTAACAACTGAATAAAAAGCTTAACTGGGGTGCAGCAGAGTGTGAGGGAAAGGAAGTCCGGCGGATGGCAGTGGCAGGTGGATTGCTGATGGGGTGATGGAGGGTGAGTGGTGAAGCTGCGGAAGTCCTGGTGTAGGGATCCAGGGAGTTTGCAGGGGGGCAGAGGGGAATGAAATCCAGCGTTTGTCCCGTTCTTGTCCACAGAGGGTAGAGGAGGGTTTGGAGGTCAGGGTGTGCAGAGTTCCAAGATTCAGCTTTACAGTCCGACGAGGAACTGAAGTCCAGAGTGAAGCTTTATTCAGTGGAGAAGATCAGACCCAGGTGCACTTCATCAGCTGATTGGAAGACAATCCACCTGCCAAGCTGCCACCCACCTAGAGGGAACAGAGACTGCACTACCTGGCCTCTGAGCCAGAGGGCGTAACAAAAGAGCTGAATAGGTGGGCTATAATCTGAACCATTGGGTTTATCTCCTTGCTATAGTACAATAACAATACCGTTTTTATGGGACAACCTTTGATTTCACAGCCTGACGTCTCTAGGGCTATTTTCAGTCTTTTCTAGTCTGTGTGATAAATCCAACCCCGGCCAATAGGGACATATTCATAGCTGTGCACAGATCCCCCTCCATACTGATCCATGCACAGAAACCAGCTTTTTGCCAGAACAAGCACAAATGTAAAGAACACAGAGTTTTCCTCTCTCTTCAATGAAAAAATACAAAATAGGACAAGTTTCTAGAAATAATGAATATTTGACATTTTTCTTTGTCACTGTTTTATTTAAAGTTATTTCCCCTAACCTGGCATGTAAACATACCTGAAATCTTTTGAAACAATGGCCTGCCATTGTGCCCATTGTGCTTCCATCTTTGTTCCTCATTGAGGGGAGGGGTTATAATCCCCTCATTATTTAAATGTGATAATTTCACTTGATGCCAGTGAGTGTCCAGGATTTAAATCTAGTCTTGTTTTCCTCATTGGTCATGAGTGGAGAGCCAAACTGATGTGTTGTGACCTTGAGTAGTGTATACTGAACACTTGATCATTTTCCTCCCCCATGTGGATGGACTGCATTCACTGTCATGGAAAAATCGTGCAGAGCAACTTACGTCACAATTGAGGAATGATTCTTAAGAAATATGAAGAATTAAAATCCACAGACCAAAAACAACACTGTAGCTGCAGCAAAAGCAGGAATGAATGAACGCTGGCAGATCATTGATGGCTGTTAATGCATACATTTGTGAGACTATACAATATTCCTGGAAATCCCCGAAGTTAGCGCGATAAGAGGAAATCCATCTTGGTACAAGCCCCAAAAGACACAAAATGGCAAATAACACACAAAACAACAGCAGAAATACACACTAGACACACAAAAACCATTAAAAAAAATACCCAAAAGAACCATAAAAATGCACAAAACCACTAAAATAATACACAAAAATGTACAAAATGACAACAAATATACACATGATTACTCTTAATACACAAAACAACAACAGAAACACACACGATGGCTCAAAACACACACAAAACAATGACAAAAACACACACAAAGCCTTTGTTTGCCCCTGTAATAATGCTTGGATGTGTCTTTATGATAAATGGCATGAATCAATGTTGATATGTTTGCCTTGGGTTGAACAATCACTTATTTGTGGCACTGTATTAAAATTTGCCAATGTCAGGTCTAATCTTACCTGAGACCATAAACATTAGGTCTTAGGGACTCAATATTAGTTGTCAATGACTGGTGACAGTTAAACTCAATTTTTAGAACAATTTTATGAATGAACTCATTGATGGACTAATACTTGTGCTCCTATGTTCATCTATCAACAGGAGGTGGTTCCTTCCTACCTTGCTACATCCCCTATCCTATCAACCGGGGAGGAGCTGATGAAGTCTCAGCTGAGCAGGGCGAGTTTTCGCCTCCATGGTTAGCTAAAAGCAGAAGATGGTTGAATATGGAACCAAATGTTTGATTCTTAACCGTTTATTCAGTGTACCCTGCCATTCCTTCCTAACACAGATGGCATCCCTTGTGGCTCGCTACCCGTCCAGAACATGGGGCTGCAGCAGAGTGAAGGAGGGGCGTCGAAGAAGAGGAGGAAGAGGAGGAGGAAGTCACGACCGGATGGAGGAGGGAGGCGGGAGGAGAGTGGAGAGGAGTTCTCTGAGGAGGAGGACATGTTCACCATCGACTTGAGCTCGGATGAGGAGAAGGAGACGGATGGTGGCAGGTGTGTGAAAAAGTAGTGTGGGATAGTGAGAGAGAGAGAGAGACTCACTGACATTATTAAATTTCAGTGTCTTCTTTTTTTCACCACGAAAACAACACATTGTTCTCAGTGTAGCAGATTAACCATCGCCAATGGTTCCAGTCATCATGTTCCTGTGTCTGCACCTCATGTCTCAGGGCATCACAGATACTGAGAAAACACTCAGAACTCAGAACATTATGTCTCTTTCATTATGTGAAACATGGAACTAGCACTCCATTCCTTCATTAAATGTCAGCACAGCTATTATAGACTGTGGGACGAATTGTCCTGCCAACATTCAATAAACAGATATAGTGCAAGGAATATTACGTCTTACACTTTACTTATAACTTGTTATATCCAGCTGGTTAAAAAAACTGTGAATTAATTTTATTCCTATTTATACTGTATATTATAGCCTAAAACAGTGGTTCCCAATGTTTTTTGGATTGTGACCCCATATATATATATATATATATATGGGGTATATATATATATATATATATATATATATATATATATATATATATATATATATATTATATTATTGCGACCCCAAATTATTTTTTCAATAATAATTTGTTTGTTATGCTGTGTAACAAATAGACCAGGATTAGAGCACAAAGTGACAAGATTCACCAGCTCAGAAATATTATGCTGTTTTTTTCCCCCATTTTTTTTTAATAATGCATTTTATTTGAACTAGATTTATATTGAAAGTGAAAGTATAGAATAAAGTTGTTTAAGATTGTGTGTTATGCTTTAACACATGGGATCGCGACCCCAAGTTTGGAAAACACTTGCCTAAGATCATTTTTAAGGCATTAGGCATTAGACTATAATACGATCCATAAGGCCTTTTGTAGGGTATTAATCATTTCAAAACTGTTTTAAAAAAAAATCAAAGTTTACAAATTGTGCCAAAATGGAGCAAATGACAAGATTAGCCCTTTTATCAGGACTTTGCTCAGCTGTCATTAGATTTAAATGCTTCTGTCATTACAGGACGTCTTTCTGTGACAGAGCAACACTGAGCTCAAATAACAATAGTTCTTCAGAAAAATAAACACTGTGCTCGTACTCTCAGTTCCAGGAGCTTCTAAGATAGCTTTAGTCAGCGATCACAACCCCCTCCCTCCTCCTGTTTCAGTTCAGTCAAATCTCCCACTCGTAAACAGTTTAGGCAGAGGCGATTTGTGTGTATCCGTGTGTGTGTGTGTATCTGTGTGTGTGTGTGTTAAAAGCTCTTGGAAAACCAGCCACTTGTTGGAGGCATTCCAGAGATTCGACCTGTTCCCACAGTGTTTGCTTCTCTTTGAAATAGAGGCTGTGCAGGGTCGTTGTGCGTCGCTGCTGCCTTTTAAAGACACATTTGTTCACACAAAGGAATGTGTGCGTGCCTCAAACTGGACTTGGCAAAAGCCTTTTGGTGTTTTGTCCCAAACAAGCTTAAGATGAGCACTCAAAATTAATATTAACAATATTGGGATATTTATGTGAGTTCACTTCCTGTTTGTCATCAGGCTTGTAGAGATGACATGTTCCTTTGTTGTGTGTTTGTAATCAGAGCGCTTCAAGGATCTTCAGACAATATTCACACACACCAGAGAACCAGGTGATCATCAACCATCAACTGTTGCACACACGCATACACTTATGCTCACATACTGTACATACACAACTTGTTAAAAAAAACAATGGATGTAAACTTTTGTCCACGTAAATAGATGGTATGTTGACTGACGTTATTTGCTTCCTCTGTCACTGCTTCTGTAGTGCTGCGTTAAAGGACGCCCTCTCCATCCCTCCTCCTTGTGGCCTGTCCATCTCTTGTCCGCAGCCCACCTCCCAGTTCTCTTCTATTGTTCGGTAACACTGAACTATTCCTCTGTGAAAACATAATAAATCAATAAATTTAAAAAAAACATATATATATGTATATTATTAGGGGTGTGCATTGCCATGAATCTGACTATTCAATATTATTTGCATATCCCTTCCAGATACTAAACAACACGATATACACTAGATATCAATAATGACAAGTTTCACCTTCACAAGTATAAAAGGCTATGATATATATATATATATATATATATATATATATATATATATATATATATATATATATATATATATATATATATATATATATATATATATATATATATTCTTTTTTTAAATGGGAGAACAAGTAAATGGTAACCAACTGTAATACAAGTACAAATATCAAAAACAATGTTTATCAAAATTTTGCTTCTACAACAAATTCTGATTCTGTGAAGTTCTTTATAAAGTATGTTATATGCAAATAAAGTGCAATCACCTTCCAAGCTAAAATGCATTTACTGACACCTTGTGATCAGGTGTTAGCACAAATAAATGTTTTTTTCTGTAAAAAACACGATTCAAATAGATACATTTGGATTAACAAGATAATTGTACTGTGAAATATTGTGATATATCACGGAATCAGTTTTTTTTCTTACACCCTTAATATGTATATAAATATGTTTAATAAATAAAGGAGGAGTTTTATGTTTTGCTTCATCACATTTGAGTAGTTTATCTTTCCCATTATGTTCCCAGTAGTCCAGATGATTCAGGCTCATCAACACCAAAGAGTGACTCTGAGCTATCGAGGAATAAGGACAACCCTGAGATGCTGTGGACGTGGGGGGAGCTGCCTCAGGCTGCACAGGTACCAACACCCACACACATCCAACTCAAATACCAGTGCATGATTTCAACTGCAGTTTATGCCATTTGAAGTTATTTAAGAACAATAAACAAACGGAGACTTCTGTCTCAGATGTTTGGTTTATCTTTCTGTCTGTGCCGTCACCAGCCGTCCTTCCTGACTCCTCATCAGAACCAGAACTCCACGGTCTCCATCCCGGTGTCTGACAGCACTCACTTCAGAGCCATCATGGACACAGGAACTCCATCCCTCACACTTTACACACAGCAGCCAGGAGACAGCTCTCTGGTCGTGGACAAGGACGTTCAAGGAAAAAGGAGTGAAAATGGTTTTTGTGCTACGACACAAGGTATACATATTTAGCCTCTGGAGGAACCAGAAACAATACCAAACAACACCTGCTACAAGCAAGAATATGAAAAGATGACTAGAAGAACACATTATAAGCGAAGCACAATTTAAAATTGTTTAACATTAAGTGTATGGAAATGCTCACAAAGTGGCCAAAGATTTACTTTATATGCATCCTGGTGATCATTTTAAAGCAGCCTTAAAGGGGAAGGGGGGGATCATGTTTTTTTCAGGCACATAGTACCATTCTATATCATACTCAAATAATTATACTACCCAAAATTGTTTGGAAAATGCAGCAAATATAAAAAATAACTTAAAGAATCTTTAGCATCACTGTTCATGACGCTTCGATTTCGTCTCTGTCTCTTTAAGAAACTCTTTCCCACTATAAAGTTATTTCCTAACTTTCTCTTTTGAACTGGCTGACTAACGCCCCCTACTGGTGATCTAATGAAAGCCTATTTTTCTGCATTAACTCACAAGGCCTTTGACCTTAATTCACCGACAATATCTGTAGCAGATTATATTACACATGCGCTTGTTTCTTTAACCGTGTCTGTAGGAAGAGAGGTGGAAAGTGTCGGCCCGTCTTCTGCAGACATGGAGGCTTTGGCAGCGTGCTCGGCTTCTCACTTCCATCATTTAGATGAAAGCAGAAGTGGAGGAAGTCCCATCAGAAAAACAGATTCACCCTCAAAGAGGAAAGGTACTGGTTTATCTTATTTTTGTTTGAAAATACTATGAGCTGGTGTGTGTGTGTGTGTGTATTTAAGTGTTGTTTGTATCTACCTAATTTGTAGAAAAGAGAAGCCAACATCTGGGTGCTGATGGTGTGTACCTGGATGACATCACAGAGCTGGAGCCTGAGGTAGCAGCTCTGTACTTTCCAAAGAGGTAAGCAGTTACTCATAAATGCACAAAGCATGGACTTTCCTAATTAAAGTATGTGATGATGCACAAAAGCATGAGGTGATCTGTGTGTGTTTTCATCAGTGATGAAGGCAGCAGCTCAGTGAAGGGAGACACAGATGTGATGGTGATGAGCGTGCAGAGATGTAACCAGTCGCCCCAGTCTATGGGCAGCAGTGGAGCTGACAGTGGAGTGGACAGTATGTCCGACCATATGAGCGACCTGCCACATGTGGCCATCTCTTTGTGTGGAGGACTCACTGACAACAAGGAAATCACAAGAGGTAGAGCATGTGATGCTCATTCACTTTATCAATACATTTCTTAGGGCTGGGCGACATATTGAGATCAAAGATATATCGAGTTTTCTATTTTGGCAATATCGAAAATTAGATATTGCCTATATCAGTTATCATATTTTAGCTTATTTTGTATTAAAATACTAGTTTTAGTAGTTGCCGCTTTTGCTACTTGTCAGAGCAGCATGAAAAGCACATTTAGATGGATTTCTCAGTGCTTCTTAACCTTTCCCTAAACATCCACACTAAAGAACTCACTCACACGTGCTGTCACTTACAGTAGTCTGGTCTGTTATCATGAAATTTGGCATACCTGCTGAATTCAAATCTGGCAGGAGCCGGAGCCAATTTTAATAGGGGTCACCATATTGGACAATTCAAAATGATGACCATCCAAAAACAGGTTTTTCTGTTACTAGCCAAACAAAAGTCACATAATTAAAATAAAAAATACATTTCTAAGGTTCTGGACCACAGGGATTCTAAATATGACAAATTTGACAGTAACCTTGACTGGCATCGCCATATTGGAAAATCCAATATGGCCGCCTGAGAACATTTACATTGAACATTTACGGTCAAAAGCCTGACATCATAGATCTAGGTTTCCTTAATCAATCAACTAAATCAGCTGTTTGTTAATAAATGTGTCTGTGTGGCATTTTGCATCAGAAAATTTAGCCCAGAATTGTCTTTCTGGTTAGATGTTTATCGTATATCACCATTTTGAGGAAAAATATCGAGTTATGTGTTTTGGTCCATATTGCCCAGCCCTAATTTCTTTTCCAAAAAGGTTGAACTCTATGTTTCTTTGGTTGTGTGAGCATCCTTACTGTCGTATTGACGGTGTGTGTGTGTGTGTGTGTGTTTGATCCCACAGCGCAGTTTGTGCAGAGAGCCATTTCCTACCAGGAGTTTTCAGCAAACCCTTCTCTTATCGATGACCCTAACCTGGTGGTCAAGATCGGAAACAAGTACGTTACTCACACATTATATTTTCATTTGCAATCTGCATTCTGCTTTTTATCTAATGTCCATAGAGGACGCTGACGTGTCACCATTTCCTTTGAATTTCTTCATACGAAGAAAACTTGAAAAATACTCTATTAATAAAATATACTTTATTAAGAATAGAATACTCTATGTAAAACTCACAAACTAATACAAACTTTAAGTTCTTAAAGTATTTGATTTATGGTTATCTGGAAAATTCCATTGCTTCCTTTCTTTAAATTCTTCCCACCAAACAGGTGCCAAATCAGTGGTTCATATACTATGGCTTACATTGGTGTATCTGTATACAGTATATGTTAATATTTTTTGGTGCTGTGTGTTGTAGATACTACAACTGGAGCACAGCAGCCCCCGTCATGCTGGCCATGCAGGTCTATCAGAAACCACTGCCACAGGTAGGACAGTACGAAACAAAAGTCAGCCCTGTTAATGAAACATATCTTTGTGAAAGTTGAAGTTTTACATAAGAAGAGTTGTGATTAGATATTGCATTAAGCACAACATAGACTTGGAACAGTGTCTTTTTTTAATTCAAAAATCAATTCTGGGCTATTCACTGCATTGCTGTGTACCAGATATGGGTAATCTTCATCACAGCAGGGACCACAACGATGTGATTGTCTCATCTGAGAGCAACATTATCAACATTCATCTCAGCATTTAGAATATTGACCAATCTGAGCATTAATACAGCAAAGAACAACGAGTTTGTGTGTTTTTGTTCATGTTTTATGTGTTTTTGTTATCATTTTGCTTATTATTGTTAACATTTTGCAGGTTTTTGTCTGTCATTCAGAATATCTCTGTTGTTTTTTTGTGTTACAATTCATTTTGTGGGTTTTTTTGAGTCATTTTTGTTTAATTTTGTGCGTTTTGCTTTTTACTTTGTGCATTTACTTTGAGCGCTGCACAAAATTGGACCGAGAGCCGCCAGTTGCATTGTCTGTTTTATATTATTTCATTATATGAGCCCTAAATTTGCTGTGCAACCTAAAAGACCAAAAACATTCAATAAATGATCATATAGGTAAACCAGCAAACGCAATATTTGCATATTAAATTAAGTAAAAAAAAATGTTGAAATGCTGTTAGGTAATTAGAAGTTGAAGAACAAAATGAATAGCTCAGAAGACAAGCACATTTTTAGCATTTTGAGCTAAAAAGTTATGAACATCCACAGTTGTTTTGTTTTATTTTTATTCACAAATTGATTGATTTTGGTTCTGCACTAATCGGATCATTTTAATTGCTGCGTTCCTTCTCTTCAAAGCCTGACTAGCATTGTCCCACTCTCCTCAATCTGATGGTTCCACTTTGCTTTGTGTGGACATTTTATCACTGACATCTGGTGGTATAGATTTCTGAAAACTTGACCTGGTGATAGTTATTAAAAAAAACAATAATAATAATACATTTTTGTGAGTTCCACTGGACCACTGGAGGAGGTTCTTTGGCACCGTTGGTCCTTCACACACATCACAGTGAATGATTTGAATCTGTTGTCCTAACACTTCAGTAATGTCATGTCTTTATCCTCTTTTTTTGCTTCACTTTTTCATTTCCACTTGTTCTTCCTCATCCCTCCATCCAAGTGTTGGTGTCTGAGTTATGTGTTTTCTGTCTTTGGCCTCTTCTCATACTGCCTCCCTGGTCTGTTTGGCTCCAGCCCTTCACAGCCTGTATGTTTCTTTAAATCAGGCCTTCTGTCAACACATCCAAAGCCCCAATCCTTCTTTTTCTATTTGCATGTCACCTTTTACTACCTTTCATATTCCATTTTTTTATGTGCCTTACCCGTGTTGTGCATTTTTTCACCTTTGAGTTACATTTTCAGTCAGTTTTGAGTTGTATGTGCATGGTTGTGTCCAGGCTTCAGTGGAGAACATCATGAAGGAGAAAATGCCTAAGAAAGGAGGACGATGGTGGTTTTCATGGAGAAGCCGAAACAGTGATTCAAAGTCGGTGCGTGAGCAAACACATGGATAACACTGATGCATTAGTGTGACTGTAATAAATGTGACTGTATCATTAACATTAAAATGTTTGTAAATCCATCCCTGAACAGGAATCTGCAGCAGAGGCTGGAGGAGACAGAGCAGAGAGTTCCATTACAATGACTGAAGACAACAGGTGACGATAAACAATCTTGAAATTTGTACCGACATGAAAATCATTTGATTGACATCACAACTCTCGAATACAAACCAACCTAAAATGTTAAAGCTCAACACTTTATTAACTTTATTTTTTAAATTGTAGCATAAATAATTTGTAGTTTTCTAAATTTCAGCCACTTGTGAAAACAAGAAAATGCATTAAAAAAAAAAAAGTGACCTATTTGTGTTGATCAGAACTTTAGTTGTGTGATATAATAATAAAATACAACTTCCCAAAGTGCTGCAGGTTTAAAATTCTTGCGAGCTAATAGAAAGCAATTTAGCTTTGGTTTCACACTAGCTTGCATGTAATCTGCTAAAGAATACTGTAATTTACAAGTAGTTTATTTCTTCTGTCAAACTTTTTTTCACATTTTGGTATATGAAGGTATATGGATGTGATTTATTATTCTTATTTATTGTCCAGCTCATTGTAGTTCGAATAACCTACATTTGATTAGATTATCCTTTATTTTATCCCACAGTGGGAAATTCAAACTCTACAGCTGCCAAAGACACAAAAGAACAAGCAAACAAGAAAGATAAATACAAATACAGAAAGGAAAAATGAAGGAAAAAAAAAAAAAAATGATTATGATAATAATATACACACTACCGGTCAAAAGTTTTAGAACACATATTTTTCCAGTTTTTTATTGCAGTTCAAGTCGTGCAAGTCCAATGAATAGCTTGAAATGGTACAAAGGTAAGAACTGAACAGCCAGAGGTTTAAAAAAAAGGTTTGATTCCCCAAAACCGAAAAATAATGTACATTTCAGAATTATACAAACAGGCCTTTTCCAGGGAACATGAAGTGGGTTAACAATGTAAAACTGTTCTGCAGCAATGAAGGTTGAATCAGCCTTGAAAGCTGCTGCTATTAATTCCTACAGGTGTTCCAACTTTTCTCGGTTACTTCCAACCCCCTCTGTCTGTATAAAAGCAGTGTTGGAACACACTGTGGTACCAGACCCTCATGAGCATCAGGGGGTTTATTCCTATAAAAAAGAGAGAGTTTTTTCTTCCCACTGTTCTAAAACTTTTGACCTGTGGTGTATATCATGAATAATAGATATTGGTCAAGATAACTACAAATAAGCCCTAAGTGAGTTTAGTACTGATTAATATTGCACACAGTATGGCTGTGGAGGAACGTTATTATTTACAAATGAGAAAAAGGAAAAAAAACACTTCAGGCTGTCCTAATGTTATAATAAATGTTATTTTCATGCTCAATTTTGTTTTTAATTGGTTAAAAATAAATACATTCTTTAACATGTTGACATCACTGAAATATTTATACACTAAAAACCAAAAAAGTAACATCTATGTAATGATTTCAGCACAAACAAGTCAGCTGATATATTAATACACCTATTTTTTAAAATCACATGTATCACTATTTCAGGCTGAAGGATGACTCCTCCTCCAGTGATGAAGACCACCGGTCCACCATGCAGGAGTCAGGATCCTGTGAGTCTGAGCTGTTCCTGACTCCTGGCAGTGTCTGTTATAAGAAGACTCTTCGTCTCACCTCAGAGCAGCTGGTACACAATGTTTCTTCATCACATTGTTTGAACGGACAAAGCAAAGAAAATCTGCTTATATGACATAACACAAAGCCTTCAGTGTTTAAGTCAGGGGTGTCAACAGGGGTGCCACAGATCTGAGGCCAGAAAATGAGTAATTAAATCATTATCGTGCTGTAGTTTGCACTTCCACATATGAGTAAATTAGAAAAGATGACAGATTTCAGTCTCTGCAGGATCTTCACTTTCATTTTTTTAGATTTTGCAGCCAATTTTTTTGTCATTTTGGGAAGTTTTGTGGAATACTTTGAAGAAAATTACAGGATTTTGGAAAAATTGAGAGTTCTTTTTACAATTTCAGATTAAAAATGGCTGCCATCTTGTGATATAAGCATGGGCAAAAATGTGCGCCCTGCTAATATTGTGAAGTTTCATTGAATTTAGGTATTTTGGAGCCATCTATCTACAACTGAATTAGTTGGTAATTTACACAATGATTCATGGTTTCTCTGACTTTTTCACTTTCTTGTGCGGGCCCAACTAGATGCTCTAAGGGTCTGGATTTGAGTTACTTGAGTTGAGTTGGTTTAAGTGAACTCTTTTCAAAGTACTTTTACAAAATAAACCTAAAAGTGTAAAGCGTGTATATGTCTTCTTCTTCTGTGTAGTTTTACGGCCGTTGGCATCCAAGACAAGGATATATGAAATATTTCTATTCTTACATGAATATGCTGAGTCATTGTGTTATTGTCTGCTAACAGGCGAGCCTGCAGCTCAAAGAGGGGCCCAATGACGTGGTCTTCAGTGTGACCACGCAGTATCAAGGCACCTGTAGATGCCACGGCACCATCTATCTGTGGAGCTGGGATGACAAGATCATCATCTCTGACATCGATGGAACCATCACCAGGTAAGAGGCAGAGACTTACCTGCATGCTGATTTGTATCAGATATAAGGTATTTGATCACCTGCCTTGGTATTTCATGATTTAGATCTGATACTCTGGGTCATATCCTGCCCACGCTGGGAAAAGACTGGACCCATCAGGGCATCGCACGTCTTTACCACCGTGTCCACCTGTGAGTTCTGCCCCATGTGTGCTGCAATGTTTATTTAGCTTTACTCACTGTTATGTGTCCATTTCTTCTCTTTTCTTTTGTAGGAATGGATATAAATTCATGTACTGCTCAGCGAGAGCCATTGGCATGGCTGATATGACACGAGGATACCTGCACTGGGTCAATGAGCGTGGAACCATGTTGCCAATGGGACCAGTGCTGCTCAGTCCCAGCAGCCTGTTCTCTGCCTTACACAGGTTAATGCTCAACATGCACTCACCACCTGAGAGATCGCACCAGTACAAGCTATTTTTGGATAGGATTTGACAATCAGTTTTAAGGAATGTTTAAGACTGTTTTATAATAGATTATGATAATAATGTATTTTTTATTTTTTAGTGAGCTGCAGAAAATATAGTTAAATGTTTGTTTTACAGAGAAGTGATAGAAAAGAAACCAGAGAAGTTCAAGATCAAGTGTCTTAATGACATTAAACACCTTTTCTACCCAAACACTGAGCCATTCTACGCCGCGTTTGGCAACAGAGCTACGGTGAGACACACACCCATACACACACATAGGCCCTCATTTATCAACCGTTCATACTTTCAGGTCTGAGTGTACGACGTGCGTTCGACCATATTCACGCAAACGTCAGTATTTATCAATTCTGACATGATCGTACACGACGATCAGATCTCACGTCAGGTCTGACCTCGTGTACGCAAATTGGAGTGTGTGGATTTGTGCTGCATATTGCTATACCGTCTGAGCAGGAGTGGTTTAATGATGCGTGCACACACACACGGGAGTGCAGCACTGCTTCTGCTCTATATTGGACCGGGGGAACGCTGCTGTGGATCATTCATGCTTTTAAAATGTAATGTATACCTTAAAATTCATCAGTAATATGATGAATTAGAGGTGAAATTGGCTGAAGGCATAAAAACCACAGTCAAGGGACAACATTTAGTCATTTTAAAACTTTATTTAAGGGGTTTTGTTCATTTCTTTTAATGTGTTATTTATTGCCTAATGCGTGCGGACAACTGATACTGATATAAACGGTATATTTCCGTGTGACTCTCCAGGATCTCTGCTATTAAGTTGTACGCAGTGCACACAGGGGGGCAGACATCACCTATGAGCTCCTTTATAATACGGTGACTGACAGGGACAAACACGCAACAAATAGCAAATCGCTGCTAACACAAGAATGCTGCAAAACTATGCCTTTAGGTCCTGTTTTCACACTGTCAAAAAGCACAGATTTCAACACCCAATCATTTGTACGCTGGGATTGGTTAAATACGAATGTTTCATGCATCACACGTTGGTCCTGTCGTACGACCAAATTTGCACCCGTTTTCAAGCTCGGTTGATAAATGAGGGCCATTGTGGACACACACTGACTGATTCTGGTACTGACTTTGTGTGTGCGTGTGTGTGTGTGTGTGTCTTCAGGATGTGTATTCCTACAAGGAAGTGGGTGTTCCTTTAAACCGCATTTTTACCGTCAATCCAAAAGGAGAGCTGACTCAGGAGCACGCCAAGAGCAACATCTCCTCGTAAGCTACGCTCTCTGTTTCGGAGCCGGTGATCACTTCATCAAAAACGTAACATCAATCTCCTTTTTTCAGATATATCCACCTGTGTGAGATGGTAGACCATGTTTTTCCTATGTTGGAGCAAGATAAGGAAGCAGGCCACCTTCGCTCCAGGTCCTTCGATCAGTGTAACTACTGGAGCAGAGAACTTCCTGAAGGAAACAACGAGGAAGAGGATGTACCTCACCCTCCTAAGACATACTGAGGAAAGGAAACCCTGGCTGTGTTCAAAATCGCATACTAACGTACTATAAACTACACACTCAATTAGGGATGCTGATTTTTTTTCCATCAGCCTTAGCCGATGACCGATGCGTAGGGATGTAACGATTAATCGTAAGGCAGTTAAAAATCGATTCATAGGTATCACGATTCACATCGATGCTGTGAAAATTGAATCGCAGTACTTTTTTTAACCAGAAGTGTTGGCGGCGGGCGGAATCTGCTAATACTTTCTTTCTGGCCGCCTTCTAGTTTTAAACATGTTCATAAATGATTCCTTACCCCTTTAGCACCAAAAGAATATCTGTAATATTACGTGAATATCTGTAAAAGTCACATTTTTCTATTAGCTCTGTCTGCGAGCATAGCATCTCTTCTTCACTGCAAGATATCTGCATGCCAACCGACTACTGGGTTACCAGCGCCCTCTGCTGGTGCAAACAAATATCTGACCTAAATACAGTGAAATTACTGTTTTTTTTTTTAAGTCTAATTGTTAAGGCACAAAATACATTTTCAGTTGCACTTTTAAAAAGAACTATTATGCAGTTTTGCATTGTTCACTATAAAACCAGAATTTAAATGAATAGGCTTCTTCTTTATTTGTATTATTCCTTTATTTATTTCATTCAAGATTTATTTTTAGTTAAATTGCATTGTTTTGAATAGTTTATCAAGGGATTCTTTTGACAATGAAAAATAAAATGAAAACAGTGTAGTTTTTTTTCTACAGTCCCATTTTGTAAAATAAATCGTGAGAGAATCGTATCGTGAACCCTGTATCGTGAATCGAATGGTATCGGGAGTTGAGTGAATCGTTACATCCCTACCGATACAGACTGCCGATTTTCTTCAGCCGATAATTTGAGCTGATTCTACTTTTGCTCCCTCAATTTTCATCATAAAAATTACACAATGATGTGACAACAAGTATAAAATAGAGGCTCCTCCCCAAAACAACCTTCAATGGAAACACAATCAAAGCGCAATTATACTTTGTGGACATTTAAAAACATCGCTTTTATTTTGCAAAAATCTGTTATGGAAACACAGCTTGAGGCTAAATGTCTCCTAAATGACTCTATATGTCCACATTGGAAAGTTCTGAAAGCATTTTAAGTGAGAAAGTGACCAAGTAGAATATCAACATATGGTCATTTGATCCATAAAACTCACGGAAACACATTTCATGCCGACATTTCAGAGATCCGCCATTGTGCTACTGAGAAAACTTCCGGTTAACTTCAAAACAAGAGCCCTATTTACAAAAGCGTCAGGAACTAACGGTGATGTAGGGCCAGAGGACGGCCCGCCCTCCTCCCGCCCACTCCGTAGCCGAGCTCGTGCTACTTTATAAACACGAGCCAGAGCGTGGGGGCGGGGCGTTCACTGGTACATACATAGACTGTAAAATACACACAGGGCACGAAGGACGCTGAAATGCTCACCTTCGTGGGCGTCTCTGTTTACATGTCAATCACGGCAGAGAGCTTCCTGGAGGCGCGGCTTCTCCAGCTCAGTGCTTTGTCAAATTCGTCATCAAAGTGGGAACGCGTCATCAAATTGGAGCGAGGTGTTTGGGCTCACCCTGCAGTAAGAAAGGAGCAAATCATCCTCTAACTAACTATTGAGGGAATCAATGAAAAAAACACTTTGGGCATGTGTATGAAGCCCTAATAGTACTTTATCATGTTTAAAGCACAGAAAAGTCCATTTAGCTTAACATGGGCCCTTTAAAAAACACAATACAGTATACATCCGGGTATTTCTTGCGTATTCAATCTTTCCATACTACCTAATGTGATTGCACTGTATACTAATGTTGACATCAGATTTAGTATGAGTAGTAGTACGTTAGTATGACATTTCGAACATAGCCAGAGCTGCAAAGAAGATCTGAACGAAGCACTGAGTGGAAAACTGTCCTCAGTTTCACCAGGCAACAGGCGAATGAACATGGCTGTGACCACTGAGTTAAAGTAACTCAATGTTCTTACACTATCTACTTCAGTTACTATTTAGAGCTTATGGTAATAATGTCTTCAGGTTCACTACTAATGAACAAGGACCTAAAGTGTCCAGCTAAAGTGTTTTGGAGTCAAATGTAATGAAGATTCCTTCTGTTGTGCTTTTAACACAAGGGCCACTGACTCACATTACAGGTGCACTGACTCACTTAAAACCTGTAAATGCATCACACATATCCACATATGGCACACAACAACAGCACAGAGCTGAAGTGGAAAAACCCTTTTAACTCTTTGGGACATTTCTTTTGGTCATCATGTTTCAGAATCCAGATGTTGTGATGTGAAACACGTTAATGCATCTTTATTTTTTATACAGTTTTGCACAGATTGTTCTTTTTTGGGGGGGTTGGGAGGGTCACTTTTCATGTACAATATAAGAAGTCATTATCTTACCTCAATTACAACACACTTTCTCACACAGCCACCACAGGTATCATGTACCGGTACTTTCTCTGCCAAACCTCACTGCAGGTTCAGCCAAATGTGTGTGTGTGTGTGTGTGACCACGCTACTGTGAAACATGGCTTTTCTTAATCATGTTCGTGTTTGAATTTAAGACAAATGCAAAACAATGCAAATAACTTCAGTGTGTGTTGTCGTTCCCAAAAAAGGAACTCCAGTGATATGCTAGAATGTAAAACACGGTAGAAATGGCTTTTTACTGTAGTAGTAATAATAATAATAATAATAATAATAATAATAACAAATGCTCATCAATGCAAAGGCAGTACAGTTTCAGTGTGTATTGTTGTGACGGCACACATCAGTTTACTTATGCACAGCACTAATCTATCCTTTAAAGGAGACATTTAATGTTCTTCAAGAAAAAAGAACAAAAAAAGGAAGTTTTTCTAAAGTTTGTTTATATTTCTTCGACTTCTCGTCATATATTTATCATCCTTTGATCTATTAATCACAGGCTTTATCCTGTTGAATAAGTTTTAGCACTTAAACTGGGAAAACCACGATGATAGCATTGATTTTTATTAACATATAGTATGAAGGTTTTTTTTAATTTTTTTTTATTTAACTGTCTCAGAATATGTTGTTAGTGGTGCTTTTTACAAATATCTCTGTTCTAAATCTCTTTCTTAAAGCATGTTCAGCATGTGGCCATGGAAACAATAGATCAACATACAGTTGCTCATAAACCCTCCTGTGCTATGATTTGTTATATTTGAGTTAAGTGCACACTTGTTTAGACCGACTGCCTGTCGTGCTGTTTTAACTCTGTATTTGGCTCTGATGCTGTACTGTGATTGAAATGTATTTCAGGAATTAACATTTTCTTCATTGTGAAGCTTTGGCTGTTCACCTCACATGTAGTTAACGTGAGAAACACATAAAACATGATATTGGAAGGACAAGATATTAATGTACATGGATGGTCACTGTCCTGCTATTTGAGATATTGTATTTTATGCTGCTTGTAAATGATTGATTTTTGTTGTAATGTTTTATTTCAAAATGTCATAATCATCCTCAGATGAAAAATAATTGAATTCTTTCTGTGAAAGATTTAATAAAAAAATCTGTCTTATTTTTGCATTGTGTCTGTGTTGTGTTTGGGCTTTAAAATGCTCTTAATGGTTAATTACAACTTCGATTTTGATTGCATGAACTCTTTTTGCTAATTATTTTGCTCACTGTGCTACACATCTGAACACAAACAAACACAACACAACACCAGTCTCTCTCCAGTCTGCAGGGTCTAAGTCACATTTGTCAAACTCATGGCCCAGGGGCCAAATCCGGCCCTTTGGACCATCTAATTCAGCCCGCAGGAGACAACATGAATCATTGTGTACATGAAACTCAACACTAATGGTGCTCATACTGCATGATTGCAGTCATTTTTAATGTTAAACTGCTGAAAAAACTATATTACAAAATCCTTCAATTTTCCTCAAATTATTACATAATATTTCCCTTAATTAAATAGAAATTGGTCACAAAATCTAGGAAATTTAAAGTGAATATCTTGTTGGGACTGATGTTTATCACTTATTACCCTGGATATTGTTGGTTTCTCACATATTTTCTATTTTACGTATATGTAAAAGTCCAAACTAGGGCACAGTAATGTTGAAATTACTCGTTTTACCCACAAATCCTCACCCTGCGGTCTACTTGAGATCAAACTGCTCCGTATTTGGCCCCTGAACTAAAATGAGTTTGACACCCCTGGTCTAAGTACTACAAATACTTTGCATAGAGCTCGTGATATAAGAGGCTGAGAGGAAACCAAAGGGGCTACTTCTGCATATCCGTGGCACAGGAAGACATCTTGTGCAACGTGGAGGAAATTTTGTAAGAATTGTCAAACAGTGAGCTAAGCATTTATTCAAGCAATAAAAAAACAAGTATTGGGCCTGGTTATGGGTACTTGGAAAAAATGGAAAAACTTGGAAGATGTTACAGGAAGAATTGAAATGTCAAGTAAACAAAGGCAGAAGTTTTGAGCTTTGAAGTTAGTACGACACACCCGCAGTGCACCGTGTGTGTGAGTTGAACGTTTCTCAGTGATCCTCTGGTCCGAGTGAAGAAGTCGGCTCCAATATTTGACTCTTTATACTTGTGCTTTCCTCTCAGTTTTCTATTTATTATACATGCTTCACTCTTTGAAAATAACCTTTTTTTATTCGACTTGTTGGATTCTAATCTTTACATGTGCTCTGGTCCCGCCCGGTTCTTTAATGCTAGAGGAGGACTGACACTTACACTCTTACACATACAATGAAACTGAAGTCAAGGAATAGAGTTGACACTATTTTATTACAGACATGGTTTATAAGTGAGAAAGAGACTATCTTTACAGCGCTGGCCCAGTGACATCCTCAACCCCCACGAGGTCCAGACGACAAAGAGAAAGATGTGTTGCCTTCCCCCGGCTTTTATCTGCCTTGTTGCTCCTCGTTCGCTGGGCCTCACCTCCCACGGTTCTATTCTGTGCCAGTAATCTATGTGTGTGAACGGGTGTGCACCGAGTTGCATGTGGCTTGCTTTATGTGAAGCTAAGTGTAATATGCAAATAATGTCCCTAAACAAGGGGTTCATTATGTCATTTTCTCCTTTACAGCTTTGCAATAATGTAATTATTATTGAACAAATAATCAGATAAACTGTCATCAAATGCGTCCAAACTATTATTGTATTTATTTATTTAACTATTATCCATATAAATAAAACGTTTTTGGGTGAAGCAGTTTGGCAGTGATAAGCACAAACCATGAAAAACTTACATATGAGGACATGATTCATGACTTTGCCGCACCAAGGCAAGACAAAAGTGAAACCCAGTTTACGGTGTGTTTTTGGGTTGATTTGCAGTTGTAGTTGTGTACAAAACACCTTTTTTTTTAATTATTGTTTTATTTGTTTAATCTTACTCTTATAAGAATTGTTTTTTTATTTCCATAACTATTTATTTTATTATTATCTTTATTCAACCTTTTATGACAGTTCTCTAAGCCATACAGAGTTTACACCCTTTAAATTGCACTACTTTGTAAAATACAGTTTTTAAACTTGTTTTGTATATAGTTTTCTTGAATGTTTTTAGTTGGAAATGTTAAACCTCAAATGTGTATAATTTAGTCTATAACTAAGCTATGCACAGTTTACAAACCTCACGTTACACTACTTGTTATTGTTTTGTTTTTTTTGTTTGTTTTTTTTATTGTGAAGAAGAAAGAAAACCATAATAAATAATTGGCATTTCATTTTGGCCCAGTTCTTGGTAAGTTGGTTTGGGGGTGTGGGTGGTGTTGGTGGGGGAGGGGGCGTTAGTGAGATTGTCCGCCCAGGGAATCATTCACGTCAGAACCGCCACTGCCTTTATTTCATTGGATCTTTTTCAGAGTTGAACCCAAACTGTATCTGTATCGGCCACTGATCGACCGTCAGTATAAACGGATCCAGATGTGAGACGGTGAACTACAGCTGCACTGCACAAAGGTCTGTCTGTTCTCTTCTTTCTCTGACTCTTTTCTCGTCATCTAAAGACAGACTTAATTTGTTCTCTTTGCTTCACTACAGACGACTTTTATTATTCACTGGTGTGTCCGCGTATATCTTTAGCTTTGCAGCTCGTTGTGTCCACTGAATGTCACTCGCACAGATGTTATCACAGCCTATAGTAGCACAACATCTGTATTTGTGTGTATTACGTGTTCGTGCTGCGCCAATTGGTCATTTAAAACACACGTAATGAGACAACTACAACTCCCATGAGCCTCTTCGAAACTTCATGAGCGTAGGAGCGCAAGTGGAACGACGCAAACACTTTAGTACAATCGCATATCCTGAATATGAATGCACAGTTAAGATTCTACAATGTTTGAAATTGAATTTGAACTATTTTTTAATAGAGTTACAACAATCCATTCGGCCTTCATTAAACCCCAAAGCTGTAAAAACTATTGACTCATTCGATTTATTGAATTGTTTCATCTGAAATATGTATTTATTGATTCCTGCATTTCATTTCTTTCATCTTTCTGTAAAATGCTTCCATTCATTGTTGGTTACTGAAATTCAATAAAATACATTAATTAGTCATTCGTGAACGAAGGACCATGTACCATTTTATATATCTATTTACCCATGCTTTACGCATTTTTACTCAACCATATATTGATGTGAATAAGTAATGATAATTTATGTAAGTGCATTAAGAAGAAAAAAAAACCCATCTTTGATTACTTCAGTAGTACAACAATGGTTAAAATGTTATCGAAATCCGTTAAGCGCTTAGATGTAATCCTTCTAACAGAAAAACAAATAAATAGATAAATAAATAAATAAATGTCGGTGAAAATATTATCTCCTTGGGTGAGATATTAATATCAGAGCAAAAATTAAAACTGAACAGTAAATCAATCTTGCGGGAATCAAACTCACAACCCAGGGCATGCAAAGCAAAAAGTAGAACTGTGTCGTAAGCAGACGTGGGTGTTCAAAAACAGTACTCAAGTAAAAGTACTGTTACATGTGAATTAAATTTACTCAAGTAAAAGTAGTCATCCCAAATACTTACTTGAGTAAGAGTGAAAAAGTACTGAAGTACTGAGTTACATCTTATTTATTCAAACACAATATATTGCCAAATGTGACCATACATTTGTATGCCCCACATGAAGGTTATTTTTCTACCAAAGTTGGCAGCTCTGATTTAAAATATAGAGGCAAACATAACAGCAAAATTGTTAAAATTATACATGTTTAATTATTTTTCACCATTATCTTCCTAGAAATGGATTCTCACTCTGTATATGCTTATTGAAGGTGACGCCTGAGCTGGTGCTCTATAAGCGGTGTTCAAGTGCGTAGACTTTGTTAGTTTGAAGTCAGTGCAATGATGTGTATGGTTTTATTCTTACCTAAAGTGAACAGTATAGTATTACTTATGAACAAACCAGTTTGGTTTCAACACCAAAAGTGCAAGGCCTTGCAATTATTCCATCTTTCAGTTAGTTTAAATTTAGCAGATGGCAAAAAACTGTTGACTGACTGAAGCTAGCGCTAGCTTGGTAAATAAACTCACAGCAACATGCTTCCGTAGATTAGAAGTGGAGCTCTTATATGCAGAAACGTCGACCTTTTTCGGCTGGCAAAGGCGGCAAAAGAAAACGAGGACTGTATATGACGCCAGAGGTGGACTGTCTCCGATGACCTTGTCGATGGCTGCTCATAGTCCGCCATGGTCACATTCATGCTGCGTTCACACCAAATGCATCTACTGCGGCACCGGAGGCATCTGTCGCACAAAACGTTTTGCAGGTCCGCAGGATCAAAATATGTCCCCATTCGCTTCATATGCGCGTTTGAAGTGAAGCACCGCCCACTAGCGACACATCCAACTCGGTGAGTTTCACAGCCTGTTGAAGCGAGGAGCTGCACTCCTTTTTCTCCTCTCACAAAACATAAACCACCAGTGAAAAAAGCCGGAGCGATTAGCGGCTAATGCAATCCTAGCTCAGTGCTACAGAGAGAACTCTCAGTTCAATTTCCCTTCACTTTGTTTATATAGCGCAAAATACAAAGTTATCTCAAAGCGCTGGTTGAATGGGTGAACAGACCAGTGTTAGTGTTGAAGGCCTGACGTCATTGTCAACAAAGACTCTGATTGGCTTTCGTCATGCGAAACAGTCGCAGGAGTTCAATATTTTCTACTCTTGCAAATGTGCGGATATGACAAAAAATGGGGAGCACGCGCGCACGGTCAACGCTCTTGACGCGCGGATCGGACCGCACCGTCACGCAAGAAAGATTTTGCATCTGGGACGTTGACTTTGTATGTTATCTGGACTCAAACACTTAGTAACGCATTAGGTGTGAACGCAGCATAATAAAATATGCTGGGTGTTTTCCCATGGGTGGAATTCTCGCGCTTGACTGGTTGTTCCCTGTTGTATAGGATGATGCAGGAGAGCCATAGACCAATGAATGACTCGGATACTGCTAATGAAACAGCTTCTCTGAGAGCAGGATATAATATATAACTGATATTTTTTCTTTGAAAAAAATAAAACAAAAATAGACTGACAATAAAACAAAAATCACCGCTCTCGAATTGCAAATGAGTAAAAGTAGAAAAAATGAATCACAAATTTACTCCAGTAAAAGTAGAAGTATGCCTCAATAAATTTACTCTTGAGTACTTTTTTTTCCAGAAAAAAGTTACTCATGTACACGTAACGAAGTAAATGTAACTTGTTACGGTTATTAAAAAGTGTTAGTTCTACCAGGGGGAAAGCGACTCTGTCCGTGATCAAGGAAGTGAGACAACAATAGTGAACATTTTATAATCAGCCCAGGGTTTATTAAAACTACACAGATGAATGAAACAATAAAAATACCCTAATTTAAAATATCGTTAAAACCATTAAAATGTGTGTCTCCCACACAGCCTAAAAGATCTATAAATACAGGTTAAAATGAGTCCTCACAGTCTAAAAATGAGCTAAGACTATTAAAAAAAAAGTGTCCTTTATTCTAGGTGTCTCCTTTCTTTGGCCGCCGATTGGCTATCAGAGTCTCTGATCAGCTGTCGGATTGGCTGTACATGGTGTCACTAATGGGGCTCGTGCAGCCCGGAGGGAATCCAATTATTAATCATTGCTAGTGGGAAGTGCATAATAATAAAACTCAATAAAAGTCACACATGCAGATATTCATCACACCAATAAAACACAGCAAAATGAGTAAAATAATGCTCAACACTAAAATCCATTCACGTCTAAAAACACAATTCAGCGCACAAATAAAACAAAATAAATAGCACTTCCACCTTATAACATTACTACCCACCTCTGGTCGTAAGGTATGTTGTTATTGAACATGCAGATCCCAAATCATGAGAAATCACTGTGAGGCTAATGAATTAACAATATAACAATATCAGTCCAGTGACAACCAGCAGAAGCCACCAACATTTCAATGACGTAAATACCTTCAAAATAAAAAAAAAAAAATCTATTTGTAGATTAATTTATACTTGGGGCAGCATTTAATTCATTCTAGAAGTGAAACTAGGAGGAGGGGGGGTTACCATTGTTTATCACCATGCTATTTTTGGGCTTTACTTCATAAATAGCAAATTGACAATTTTTCTTTTAAAGTGATTCATAACCTGTGTACTATGTGGTGGTTGGTAGCATAGTTATTATTATTATTAGTAGTAGTAGTAGTAGTAGTAGTTGTAGTTGTAGTTGTAGTTGTAGTTGTAGTAGTAGTAGTAGTAGTAGTTGTAGTAGTATTGTTGCTCAGTCTGTGTAGAACAGGGAACATTGAAGACATTTTTCGACGAAAAGAACCGGGGGTGGTGAACCCGCATGTCCAAGCGGGACGTTTGCGGCTGGATACACACTTGACCCTTGGAACAAGTGGCGAGTTGTGTGTCTGTTCATCCTTTCCGTGGAAGACGTGGAGGACATCTACATGATTGGAATAATGATAGTAGGCATGCTGCTGATCGGAGCTGGTGGCTTCCTAATCTATCGAAAAGTCCGTACTACGCTGGCGACTGTTTTGGAAAAGCTGCCAGTGATTTCTGAAGGATGTAGCAGGGCTCTGAACACTCAGACTCATGCAAGCAAGAGCAAGAGCTGCTTTTGGATCGTCTACGCGTTATGGATAACAACTGGGAGAAGTTGGAGACCCGGCTTGGAAGTGGAAACTAGGCCACTCATTGGATTACAGCAGAGAGACCCAGGACAGAAGGCTATTGGAAATTGACATAGCCTGTATCAAATCACATTGCTTATCTCCCTTTCGGCTTCCCAGCCAGCCAAGGCTAAAGCCAAGGTTGTCTCATCTCTTATCACCAGGAAGTTTCTGCAGACGGCGGCTCTTACCCCCACTCCCTCCCCCCGCTCCTTCCCTACATTCCCACCTGGAACTGTTGATGCTGAACTTTTCCACACGTCATCTGGTTGTCAGTAACGCAGCTACAGGTCTTCAACTTCAAATGCCTCGTTGGCCATCTTTCCCCACCTCCCATCCGCAGCTGCATGGAGGCGTGGTTGCAGCGCCCATTGGCAGCACGCCCATGTCCCCAAACGGCTGGAATCCTGCTGTTCTTCCCACCTGACCCCCTCCCCCAGCCAACCTCCCACCCAACCCTTCCCACATGCCTTGTCTCGAGTTGTTTGACTGTGTCATGCTTACATTTATGTTTGCGGAGGCGGTTTTTTTCCTGGTTTCACACTGCTTTCTCTGTTTAGGGAAATCAGTTTCCAACTGGCAGTTTTTTTTCCCCTCACCCGTCCTCTCCTCCTGTTGTTGATACCTTTTTCACCTTAATATGTGGGCGCCGCAAATGGCTGCTCCGGTGTGTTGATGTGTCTTCTTTCACTGCAACTACCAAGTCAAATTCCTCGTATTGTTCTAAACTGTACCTGGTCAATAAAGCTCTTCTGATTCTGATTCTGATTCTGATGACTATGAATTAACAAAATGTATAGACTTTTTTCCATGCTGCCTAAATCTACTAAAACAGAATGTTTACAATATTTGCACCAGATGTCTGTTGAGCTCTGCTCTGTGAGTGGATCAGGACTGAATCAAGATGGTGTTCAAGCCACCACCCTCGGGGGCAGCAAACCCTTACATCGCTTCCTCAGGGGACAACCCAAGATTACTGGTGTAATTACTGACACAACAACAAACGCCTACAATAGATATATGGATTAGTTGTTTATAATGTTTCCTGAGCTGAAAAACATTTTTCTTCCAGAACTCTATGTTGGTCTTGGGCACATCGTTCTTCATCATCACCATTGCAGTGATGATGGACTTCCACTCTATGGACATATGGCCATACCTTCCACCCATCCTCTTCATGGGAATACAAGTAGGTAGTTCATCAAAGGTATTTATGTATATATTAACCCTGTAAAGCCTGAATCATTAAGGGCCTATACTACAAATCTAGCAGTGGCGGCTGCTGGTCTTTCATGCAGGGGAAGCTCATTTTCTGCCTACTTCAGAAAATGTATCTGTTTATTTAAATGTGAATTCTAGTAGAATTCACATTTTGTTGTCAACAACTATTTGTAGATTATCACGCACGCACGCGCGTAGCTGCTGCGCGCTGGAGTGTGAGTGTTTGGTCAAAAGTCTCACAACACAAGCAGTAACAGTCTCCACAAACACCAAAAACAGACACTAGGTTTGTCAGAAGTTGATTCGCTATGAGAGGATCAGCAAAGTCTCCGTGTCAACACAGAGCAACGGACTGAAATATTTGAAAACCCGCCTGTGTGCTTACAACGTCATACTCTGATTGGCTCATTTCGCTGTCAATCAAAATTGAATTAGCCTGAGACAGATCATCCAATCATCATCCATTATTCCAGCGTCCGGAACAGACAGATCCAGCCCACTGCTCCATAGACCTCCTGTGAAGCCCGGCGTCCGATGGGCGGGACTAAGTGCGTCATAACCGAGCATTTATCCAATGAGCGTCTAGTTTGACTGCAGTGGATCAACCCCTAAATCATCTCCCATTGACTTCAATTGAAGCTGAACTTCACCACTGTTTATTAACACTGTGACGCTGCGGTAATGAATGAAGAACGTCACGCTGTCACTGTCAGTTTCCTGTTATAAGAAGCTGATTCTGAACTAAACATACATGTGTTCTGTCATATATTTAGTCAATGAAATGTACACACAACACTACATATTTGACCACTGATTTTAGGGGAAGCTGAGGTTCCCTTGTAGTCTTAAAGCATCCGCCACTGAAATCTAGATTAGTATATCCTGGAATAATCTCCGTTAGCTGGCTTCAACTAACCAAACATTCCCTGTCAGGTAGGAATCGTGTTACAAAAGCCGATCACAACTCGTTAATTTAACAAAGTGTCTATCCACTGGTGTGCCTTGGGGCAAGTCCAGGTGTACCATGGGATTTTGTGACAACCATGCTGTTGCGGTGATCTGCCTGAGTGCTCTGAGCGCGTAATGCTGGGTGCATTTGATGCTCCAAACTCATGCCGGCACACGCTCATACTGCTCCGTGTGCGCTCACACTGCTCCAGAAAGTGGAGCGCTTGCTTCTACAGTCGCCTGTGATATTGTACTTGCAATGAGTGATAACACACAACATGTGCTTTCAGATTTTTACTTGTCCTTTGGTGTGCCTTGGGCACAAAAAGTTTGGGAACCACTGGTTAAATATTCTCTATCCTGTCAGCGTCACATCAGATCCACGCAGTGACGTGTTCACACAACACCTTTCATTGGACAGCTCATTTTCTAAGAGATCTGATTGGTCAGGAGGCGGGACTTCAGTACTCACTAACATCCTAGCCAGAGAAAACCCTGTCCGTTTCTCAATTATATGTATGCATACTCTTTACTTGTGAACTTCTGGGCACGGACTCATGGGAGCAAACTTGGAGAATGGACTTGCGGATACTCGTCGTTTTAGGACAAAGCAAACTTCCTGACATCGTTGTGCGCAACAGTGTGGAGTATGTGCGCTCCACTGTAAACATATATTTTTTAAACCAATAAAACATTTGGTGATAAATAAATTTAAAAAAAAATTAAATACAATAAACGTGTTTGTGTGTATTTTGTTTAATATATTGACAAATACTATAAATAGGTAATTTGGTCATGGCTAATTGGATGGCCAAACACACCTGTGACAGAAATCCTAAGAAGCAACCAGGAAATAGGCGATACATGCAATTTGTGCATGCTGCAAAATATAGCTGGCGGAGTACGCGCAGTTCTCCTCTGATGCATGCTTGGTAAAACAGGCAGAGAAAGTTCTCATCCGGGGATTTACAGCGAACTTGCTGGGAAGCGGACTTTGAATTGGAACAGGACTTGGGACGCGCGTGATGACGAGTCCACGAGCACACAAGTACATAGACTGAGAAACGGCCCTGGTTCTGAGCAGGTTAACTGTGCAGCATAATTTGTCATGGTGATTCAGCTCCAGCGAGGTTTGTAATCTCGCACACACTGATTAAATCCTGGAAGTTAGTGTGATAAAAGGTAATCTAGATTTGTTGTATCTCCCCTACAGAGTAATAAATGTATTCTGCAGATAAGTGAAATGCAATAAAATGACAATTAACTGATTTAGAGTTACATGACCTCATATACACCTGCTGTATCAAATCTGAAACACTATTTTTTTAACTTGGTTTACTAATATCACACTGCATCAACCCACTAACTCTTCCTATTGCTGTTTCAGTAAAAAAATTAATGTTTTCCTTACCTTAATTTTTTCAACCTGTGTAAATGACAATCTTGTAGAGTTACTCGAAAGGCCTCTGCTGAACTAATTACTGCCCCATGTATATAACATAAAGAGAAAAAACCATCACACTGATCGTGTAGAGCGTTCCAAAACTCATGTATCAAATATGATTGGCGTTAATAAGACAGAATATTTGATCTAACAGCTCTGATATCTGCCTGTATTTAAACACATTTTCCCATAAGGTTTTCAAATATATACAATTCTGTTGTCTTTCAGTTCATTGCATGTGGGATCCTGTATATTCTGACAGAATACAACCCCACCAAGAAAACAGTGAGTGACGCTATATTGTTTAAAAATCAAAATTCAAATATTGCCTATTGGTCAAAATAGAAAATATGCTTTTTAATATTTAATATGCATGTTTCTCTAAATCTGCGATTCTGGTGGGTCAGGACCCAAAAGTGTGTTGTAGATCTGCCCTAGGTGGGTCGCGGACAGCTGGTCAAAAATAAAAGAATACTCAATGTCTCTAATGTTGGGACATGTCTTTTATTTTTGATGAGAAACTTGCTGTGAAATGCATGTTGCACATGAAAATGTATAGTTCTATTTCATCCCTACTGACCGCTAGAGGGCGGTGTTCAACGCACTGAACGTACCCTTTGTGCATGCGTATGCATCCATAATTGCTGTGTAAAAAAAATCCGGGAATCACCGAGGCCACGAAAGGTGAACCACGATATAGCAAGGGACTACTGTAGTAAAAAACAAAAAACAAAAAAAGACCCCAGCTGACAAATTGAAGCCAGCTAGTGTTGTCACTGGTGAAGGCAGCATCGGCACTCCCTCTCCCAGGGGCTACCGTTTTTTGGTGATCTGGTTTGTGCGGCTCTAATTGGTGGACGCAGCATCTGCGCTCCCTCTCCCAGGATCTACCGCTGCTGGTGGTCTGTTTTGTGTGGCTTTATTTGGTGAAGGCAGCGCCCGCGCCACCACTCCCAATTTTTAGCTTCATACTGGATATATTGGTTCACATAACCAACACCCCCTTTCTTTTCGTTCATTTTGGTCCTAGCTGGTGGGGCGGCGTTTGCACCTCTCCCAGATTTAGCCTAAGACTTGCCACTGGACTACTGTGGTGTACAGCCTGCAGTGTGTCTGCTATTGTCAGTGGTTCCAATTGGGGGAGTGTTATCGACGGCTCACTGTTGTGCAGCTTGTGGGGCTGCACTTCAAGCCAACAATGGACATGACCTCTGTCCCACTTGCCTCGGGCCTGACCGTCTGAGGGAGGCATTGTCAGACAACCCTTGCATGAACTACAGTTTTATGCCACGGGTGGTCAGGGTGGCTAGAATGGCACCGGTGTCCCCAGCGGCGAGTGTGGCTGACCTTTCACCCTCAGGACAGGTACTGTTGGGCCAGACTAGTCACTCCAAGCAGCTTTACGAGTCTGCTACAGTGACGGCTCCTCCTAAGCCAAAGAGAACCGGGGGAACAAACATCTGTCTTCTAAGGTCGAGCAGCTGTCTGCGGATTTGGATGTGATGAAGTCCTTTTTTCAGGCTCATCACATGGAGGCACCCGTCTCTGAGGCTGGGTTTTTTTCCCAGCGCATGCTTGCTCTGGAGCAGGAGGAAGATGTTCTCTCTCTGGCAGCGCCAGCTTGTCATTTTCATGATGGTTTGACAGTCTTCTCATGCTTCTGCATCTGATTTGCTCTCATCCAGTCAGAGTCAGGTTGATGAGACAGATGGTTCCATGCAGGATGTACTACGTCAGGCTCTGGGCTGCCTAAAGCTGGATGCTCCCCAGCCAGATCAGGCTGGCCCTGGCAATGCCTGTTTGGGTAAGCAGCCAACTGTCCAAGCCCAAAAAACCACTGCACTCATTGCAAGTACAATATCACAGCTGCTTTCAGGCCTCAGTCGCGCTGTGCCCCCTCCCCAGAGGTTGAGGCGCTCGACCGCTGGCCCAAATGTTTGACCACCACCTCGAGATTGGTCTGGTGGTGACCACCATAATCAACAGGGATCTGGCAGGGAATTACATGTTCCTCGCCAACCTGTGTGGCAGCCTCAGGTTTTTGACTCTGGCTCCAAGGGGCCGTGGAGCAAGAAAGTGAGGCCGTGAGGCCGCGAGGCCAGCCGTCAGAGGTTTTCCAAGCAGCAGCTCGGTTACTGGGCTGCTCATGCATCAGACCCGTGGGTGGTTGCCACTTCCTCGTACCCAAAAAAAACTGGCGGATTACATCCCATTCTGGACTTACTGGGGCTCAATCATGCTCACCTTCAGTCACTCAAAGAGGGGGAGTGGTTTACATCAATAGACTTGAAGGATGCCTACTTTCACGTACCAATTGCCCCAGACCATCGACGCTTCTTCAGGTTTGCTTATCGAGGCCATCATTGGCAGTTCAGAGTGCTCCCCTTTGGGCTCTCCCTCACCCCCTCGGGCTGTCCTTGGACATGGTGGCAATGGAGGCTCGCCCATCGGTTCGCCGTGTGTATGATGAACTCGGCCTGACTTCACGCTTCAAGCTTGGCAATCATCTCCCTTTTGTTGCCTTCCTTCAGCTGCTGGGGAAGCTGACCTCTGTCACACGTGTTGTGCCTCTCGACTTGCTGTCACTGCGCCCTTTTCAGAGGTGGCTGAACAGTTTCTGCCTCGACGCAAAACGATGCTTCGGGTTACATGGCAGTGTCTTCGTGCACTGGCCTCATGGAGGGACAGGAATTTTCTGTCCAGGGGGGTTCTCATGAGTGTGGTGGTGTGCCCCAGGGAGGTGGTCACCACGTATGCCTTCCCCACGGGTTTGGGCACTTTATGGCAGCACAAGGCAGTTCAAGGGGACTGGTCTCTGAGAGGCCGCTCCGACCATATAAATGTACTTGAGCTGCGTGCTATTCATTTGGCCCTGCAGCATTTTCTGCCTCACCTAAAAGGGAAACACATTCTCGTTCGGTCAAACAACACCTCGACCGTCTACCACCATCATCAATCACCAAGGGGGCACCCGGTCAGCACAACTTCTGTGGGTGTCTCAGGCCCTTTTGACGTGGGCTGCACCTCGTCTGTCCACCCTGTGGGTGGTGTATCTACCAGGAGACCGCAATCAGGTTGCAGACTTTGCACCAGGGGATGCACAATATTTGGTGCTTGTTCAGTCGGGCGGAGGGGATTTGTTTGCCTCAGTGGAGTCCACTCATTGCCCTCTGTGGTTCTCCATCGAGGGGGTACCAGGTCCTCTGGGCTGGGATTCGTTGGCACAGCCGTGGCCTCAGTGCCTCTTGTATACTTTTCCCCCTCTTCCTCTGATTTGGTCAACTCTTCAGAGAGTTCTCTAGGGTTGTTGTTGTTGGTGGCCCTGTACTGACCGGGGCAGCTATGGGTCCCGATACTGCACAGTCTCTGCCAGAGACCTGCTGTCAAAATTGAGAAGTCAGATTTGGCACCCCACTTCTTACCGCCTTCAGCTGTGGCTCTGGCCGCTGCAGGACCCGCACTGTGGTTGAGTGATTTTGTTGGTTAGACCATCTTGAATGCCAGGGCGGTCTCTACTTGCCACCAATATGAGAATCGGTGGAAGCTGTTTTCCCAGTGGTGCTCTGCCCACAGTGAGGATCCAGTCTCCTGTTCAATTCCCGTTGTTCTGGAGTTCTTTTAGTCTCTCCTGGATGATGATCAGTCTCCCTCCACCCTAAAGGTGTATGTTGCAGCTAAATCATGTTCTCATGGTATAGTCAACAATTGTTCTGTTGGTGTCATAATTTGGTCTCTCTTTTTTTGCGGGGCACTCGTTGGCACCACAGGCTCCAGTGTGAGACTTGTCTTTAGTTCTTGAGTCCCTATGCAGCCCCCTTTTTGAGCCTTTGGTGCAGGTGGAGCTTAAGTGGCTTCATGTAAGACTGCTTTTTTGGTTGGCTATTGTTTCTGCCAGAAGGGTCAGTGAGTTATATGCCTTCTCTGTCAGTCCCTCATGTCTCAGGTAGTGTCCGGACGGCTTTGGTGTCACTTAACGCCTAACACAGCGTTTGTGTCTAAGGTGTTGTCCCAATCTCACGGTATGCAGCCATTGCATTTGGCACGGTCTCATTCCCCTCCGGGAGAGGGTGGAGACAGGTCGGCATTGTGTCCTGTGCGGACGCTGCAGGCATACATTGTGGCTACGGATGGTATGTGCCGCTCAGACCAGCTTTTTTTATGTTATGGTGGCCCTAAGATTGGATGTCCTTTTTGCAAACAGCGTCTGTCTCATTGGATTGTGGAGATCATTCGCAACGCCTATCGGTCGGGAGGTTGTGCGCCAATGTCCAGCCTTAAAGCCCATTTTACCAGGAGCATCTCCACTTCATGGGTGGTTTTGAGAAGGGTTCCTTTGGCGGATATCTGTGCTGCTGCATCGTGGGCTTCGCCGTGCACATTCACCAGATACTACAATGTCAATGTGGCCACTCCTTCTCCTCTTGACCGAGTTCTTCTGCAAGGATCTCCTGGGTCGTCTCAGTGAGGGATATACTGAGGATTCTTGGTGACATCGTCGATATTAGTCATTCAGTGCTTTCAGCACCGCCCTCTGGAGGTCAGTAGGGATGAAATAGAACAAAAGTTACGTATGTGACTACGGTTCTATGAATTCTGTAGAGTCACGGGTGACGCGGGGATATATTAATTCTGTGGCATCATCCTGGGTCACAGGTGTGACTTTGTTTGTATTACTACTCAAACTGCGCATGCACAAAGGGAACATTCAGTGCTTTCAGCAATGCCATCTGGCGGTCATCCGGGATTTATAGAACCGTAGTTAAATACGTAACTTTCAATTTATGTTTGAGTCAACTGTTATTTTTGAAAACTTAAAATAGGTTGGTTGAATTCTCGTGGTTTAATGACCGAGGCAAATTGCGAGTCCCAGGGTGAGATCAGTTAAGAACCCCTGGTCTAAATCCTACACAAACAATGATTTACAATGTGAAACATTCTAACTGTGTTTCTTGATCCATTTGCTCTTGTGTTCACATGCAGGTAACCATATCCTTAGCTCTTAGCATCACATCTCTACTGGGAGTAGTTTGGACATTCATAGATATTTTGCCTCTAATCAATTACCATGCCTACAGGGCTTATGAGACTTATGACGATGACAACGGCACCATACAAATCAACACACAAGAGTACCCCTTCAATGTGAGTATTGTATATATTTCAGTCATGTCGGTGGTGTCGCACATCACACCAAGTAAAACATTGAAATCATGAAATACAATAAAGTCCCTGATGTTTGCTGTTACGTGTAGATGTGGTATTTTCTATTTTAAAGACTGATGGAGGCATGTTACAACATACAGAGGTGTAAAGAGTACTGATATCTCCTACTCAAGTAGAAGTACTGTTACTTGATTGAAATTGAACTGAAGTACAAGTACAAGTAAGTCATACATAAAATATTCAAGTACAAGTAAAAAGTAGCTAAATTAAATAGTACTCAAAGTAAAAGTTACTACGGTAGTTACTTTCACCCCCTATGTTTATTTTTTGCTAATACATCTTAATAATAATAAAACACTCTTTAGAAAAAAATAAAAACACCAATAAATTGAATTCAGAATAAAAAAAAACAATTCTCAGGCTCTAAGTATTTCTCCATTTCTGAATTCTAAAACTGAGAAAATAACCTCCATTCAATGCTGTTTTCGTGCAGTGCGTTACGTTTAATCTGATTGGTTGGCGATGATGTGATACATTTGAATGTTGTCTGGTTATTTTATTTTTTTGTAGTTTCACAATGTCGGTTGATTATTTTAAAACAAAAAAAAATGATTTACGGTTGGGTGTAGAAATTGCTAACAAATTACTAAAACCTACAATTACTGATTAAGAAATATACTCAAAAAAGTACAAGTATCCATAAAAGAAACTCAATTACAGTAACATAAGTCCTTGTAATCTATTACTTAAACCTCCTCCAACATAAACTGTGAGTAAAACTGCTCAAATTAATTTACTGTTAAAATCCAACCGTGTTTGTGTTTTCTCAGAACATGATCGCTGTGTTTGAGGCCATCCTGTTGTTTTACACCATGGTTGGAGCAGTTATTGTGATTGTAATGTCATGCCTGGCTGGAGCCGCCCTGCGCTCCACAAAAACCCAAGTAAGGACACTCATGTTGGACCCGTCACACGGTGAAACTTTCTGGTTTATTGAGCACTTTCTCCATTCTTTCCTCTCTGTAGGCCGTTATAGTGATGACTGCTGCACTCACTGAAACACCAGCTGGGATTTAAAAACAGAGAAAGAGGGGAGGAAACATCAAGCATAAACACTTAATACTGTATGTGCAGACCATATGGTGTTAACCACTTCTCATGACTGTCCTGCGGTCTGTGTGTGCACTCATGACTTTTGTTAAAAAATGTATTTGTTACGTGTTTTTCTGCAGAGAGTCTGACTAGTAGCCATAAGAGCGCCCTACTTATACATCTCAGCATGAACTGGTCCACTCCTTGTGTAATTGTTGGTGTCTTTTTGTGTTTAAAAGAAATGAATAACTTTGTAATATCACTAAGTATTTATGAACTCACCCTATTGGATGCCCCAGATTTCTACAATCATTCATTATCTGTATCTGCTTTAGCCAGAATTTATGAGAAAAATAACAACTGTGTGCAGCTTCCAGGAATTGTGTACAGATCCTTGCAACATGAGGCTGTGCATTATCATGCTGCAACATGAGGTGATGGTTGCGGATGAATGGCACAACAATGAGCCTCAGGATCTTGTCACGGTATCTTTGTGCATTCAAAATGCCATCAATAAAATGCACCTGTGTTCATTGTCCATAACATACGCCTGCCCATACCATAACCCCACCGCCACCATTGGCCAATCCATCCACAACGCGCACGACACCACACATGCTGTTTGTCATCTGCCCTGAACAGTGAAATCTGTGAAGAGAAAACCTTTCCAACGTGCCAAATGCCATCAAATGTGAGCATTTTCCAACTCAAGTCGGTTACGACAACAAACTGCAGTCAGGTCGAGACCCCAATGAGGACAACGAACATGCAGATGAGTATGCCTGAGATGGTTTCTGACAGTTTGTGCAGAAATTTTTTGGGTGGCTGGTCTCAGACAATCATGGAGTTGAACATGCTGGGTGTGGAGATCCTGGGCTGGTGTGGTTACACGTGGTCATGATGCCAGTTGGATGTACTGCCAAATTCTCTGAAACGCCTTTGGAGACGACTTATGGTAGAGAAATGAAAATTCAATTCACGGGCAACAGCTCTGGTGGACATTCCTGCAGTCAGCATACCAATTACTTGTGACATCTGTGGCATTGTACTGTGTGATTAAACTGAACATTTTTAGAGTGGCCTTTTATTGTCACCACCCAGAAGCACACCTGTGCAATAATCATGCTGTCTAATCAGCCTCTTGATATGCCACACCTGTGAGGTAGGATGGATTAAGTGTTCACTAACACTTTTTGACATTTGTGAACGATATTTGTTTATATCGAAAATGTTTTAGATCTTTGAGTTCAGCTCATGAAAAATGGGAGCAAAATCAAAAGTTTATATTTATGTTCAGTATATATATATATATATATATATAAAAATACATAACAAACTTACAAAACCCTTTGTTCTTTCCTGTATTAATGCTTTGTTTGCTTGTTATTCTTACATGTCGACGTAAATGTCCATAATGTGGCCCTTGGATCAGACAACCACATTTTTGTGGCCTTCGCTGTGATAAAAGTTACCCATCCCTGACTTGGGAAATGGAAAGGTGGGATTACTTTGCAGCACATATTCAGGTCTACCTAAATAACAATTGTATGTTTTGTGACTAAAACAAATGTGTTGTTGGGCTGAATTTTCAGTTTTGGACTTGTTTTCTGCTGAGCTGGTGCTACAGATGTGCCACCAGCTGCACAGAGACTTAGTCACCACCACCACCACACACTCAGTCAGTCACTCATCACACATCATAAACACACTGCAGGCTCGTGTCTCCATCAAAACTATGCAGCAGTAATTTAGTTTTGTGCCCCGCGTCCCTCAAAGGGACATCAAGACAAGTTTGGAATTAACAAACTGGCAGTAACAATAGTGACCTCGCTCAAGGACACCAATGTGACAAGGACACACTTGTACGTTCACAGCCTCATTCACAGCTACTGTCAGCCATGCAAGGAGAGGGAGGGGCTGTGAACGGACTGATTGTAAGGGACAGTATGGCCCAGAGCTACACACATACACTGCATGCAGGCTTTTATTAAAGGGGACATATCATGCTAAATCCACTTTTTTTAGCCCTTAAATGCATTTTGTTGTATATTTAGAGCATTTAGAAGTACAGGAAAGTTCAAATTAGTCTCTTCAGGTGCTCCGTTGATATCTTTATATTCTGTTTTGGTCATATTTTTCAATCTGTTTCAATTTTTCTATTCTCTATTACGTTTTTTGAACTATTACGTCACAGTATTTGCAGGGGAACTGCCAAATTAGGACATCGACTCTAGGCCCAACACTTCGAGCAATCCGCCATTTTTATTTCTTGCTTTTATTTTGAAGTCCAAGCTAAAGGATGCCGAAGTTACGAGAGGATAAGTCAAAATGTTTGGTTGTTGGATGTAGTAACCCACACCCTTCATTACACCGTCTCCCAGCATCAGAGCCTTTTCAAAGTGCCTGGTTGAGTTTTATTTTTCACGGAAATGTACCCACATCTGTGGGTAAGGTCATTTTTGTGTGCGCGAAGCACTTCAAGGATGACTGCTTCAGCAACCTCCACCAGTATAAAGAAGGATTTGCCGAAAGACTTTGTCTGATTGAGGGTTCAATTCCTTCTATCTTTGGAGACGACGAACAGAGCACTTCGGTAAGCTGTAAATAACGCTAAAAAGTGTGATGATAAGACGCCCCTGTCATTGTTTTGTTAGCATTAGCAGTTGCACCGTCTTCATATGTTAGCGCTGTGTGCTCGTTTTAGATCCTTGATGATATGGCCTATGTGATTTAATTATTTTTTTTTTTTACTTGTCTGCACATGCTGTCAAAGGTCAACCTCACAGGAAGTGCAATCATTATGAGACAGCAATGCATATTTTGTTATTGCAATAAAATACATTGATTTATTTTATTGCTTAATTGTGACCATCACCAGCCCTCCCTAAGGAAGGGTAAGAAAACTTTTATTAGAGGGAGGATATAAAAAGGAAGAGCAGTGTTACACCTAAGTGGAGGGGGAGGAGGAGGGGAGGGGAAAGGGAGCAGGGAGAAGAGACTCAAGGCAGGAAATAGAAAAGGTGGGGAAGAATAGACTGTTTTGCAGTGAGGGTGAGATGTGAGGTTGTAGAATATATTGTGCTTATTATGTTGTGTAATCCAGCCAGTATGGTGACAAGTGTGAGGCTTAGCTATAATGGTGGTGGCTGTGAACAGGGGGAATGAGTGAATGGTAGTACCTAAAGCAGGTATTTGGGATTAACGTGTCTAAGGTTAAGCCCAGTATGAGTTTTATCCCACATCCCAAGGCGTGCCAGTGCATCGTAGACCAGTGTATGTGCAAAAAAAAAAAAAAAACCGCTACTGCAATCCCAGGAACTGCCCTGGGCCCGCAGATGCAGCCAGGCCAGCAGAAAGAGCGGAGGCCAGGGAGCCCCAGGCAACCCCCCAGATGCCCCCAAGATCCCAGGCCGAGAGGCAGCCACCGCCCCCCATACACACATCCGAGGAAGCCCCAAGCAGCCGAGCACCCAGCGCATCCCCCCACCGACCCCAACCCCCAACCCCAAGGCCCCCCGCCAGCATCCAGCCCCCCCCAAGCACCCAACCCCCCGAGGGAAGGGCCCAGAGAGCCCCCCGCCCGAGACCCCAGCAGAGGAGCCAAGGCCCCCGCCCAGCAGACGGCCAGAGCCGCGCGGAACGGGCAGCCGGCGGGCGCCCGCCGGTGGGCCCAGAGCCAGCAGGGTCCGGACCCCAGGCCAGAAGGACCCGGAACGGAAGCAGCACCAAGAGCAGCGCCCCCAGGGACGACAACCACGCCCATAGTCGCCTGGATTTAATTTAAGTCTGAAGTTTTCATTAGTCATTTCATTTTGCCGTTTTTGTCTCCGAAAAGACTGTATTAAAATGCATTTCGTGACGTTAGCTTGGCGCTAGCGTGAGCTCGGTGCTTGTGTTAGCTCACTTGTTAGGGCTCTGCAGGTTCATCATCATCATTTTCATCTCGCTCCGCCGGGTCAGACTCTGGCTCGAACATGTAAGGCTGGATGGACAAGTCTTCCATTGTTGACATTTTGTAAATAACGTGTGAATAAACATTTTCTGCGCCAATAAATAATCGTATGTCTTCAATCAAACTACAAAAATGGCCGAACAGGGTGGAGTTGAACCGAGTGTCACCTCTGCAACCTGGAGAGGGGGCGGGGTATGAAGTGTCTCATTTGCATTTAAAGAGACCGCACCAAAACAAGTTGCTCTCAGAAGCACATCAGAAAAGGGGTGGAGCTATAATAATGAGGAATTCAGACCCAAGCATTGCAGTTCCGCTTTATATAGACCACAACTGTATGATTTATATGTAAAAAGGAAGGATTTAAAAGCATGATATGTCTCCGTTAAACTCATAAATCATAATGGCGACAGACACCGTCGCAGAGACTGAACAGGAAGGTTAGTGAAATCCTTGCGCTGACGAGACTCATAAATGCACATGATGTCTCAGAGTCATGGATTACAAGTACTCACGTTAATGTAATTGAGTTGCTACTGTGGGTACTTGTACCTTTTTGACTATATTTCTAAATCAGTCATTTTACTTGTACTTAGTTCAATTCAATTCAACTTAAGTACATATATTTAGGTTATGTATATATATATATGGGATGCAAGCTCTGTCTGAATTCCACAGAAGCATTTATTTCAATCTGCCAATCCTGATTGGCCGGTGAAGCGCACCATTCAAAATAAGCACCTATTCTCCTCATTCGAGCAAGAAGGGTAGTCTGGTGCGACATCTCACTTATATTACTCATAGAACCGGGGTTATATCCATAAACTAAAGTTCTATTTCATAATATTTTGTTAGATGTCTCACTATGGGATATGGAAACTCCAGTATTGCAGACATGCTTATCGAGTTATCAGCAGTCTGATCACATCAAGACTAAGGTTGGGCACCGAGAACCGGTTCCTAATGTTTGGTTCTGGAACACTGAACGCATTTGCAGGCTGCAGTCAGGGGCTTCTCGATTGGTTTATTGAACGTTTGGCGCCACCCCAAAAGTTGAGCGCCACCCAAACTGCGGACTGCAGTCAAGGGCTTCTCGAATGGGTCACCACAGTGGAGGGGACATCTCAGTGCAGGTCGGTCATGACAGTGCAGGTCTGCAGCCAGACTCTCATGGCCAGTCCAACACACCTGCCCTAGGCACTCGCACTTGGGTATGCGCAAATGAGGAGCACGAGGGTGGAAGTTTGCGTATTGGGACTACAGTTATGTTGCTATCAGTCCCGCAGAGCCGTTAAACGGCTGAAACCACTCCAGTTGTTTTTCTCACCTTAACATGTCTACCTGGTGCTAGTACTTTTTTCATGGTAAGACAAACGAAGGCTTTAGTTTAGTGTTATTGCACAGTTTATTCATCTTTACTTAGCTTGTTAGCAGAAAGTTGGCTTGTTGAATTTATCGTACCTGTACCACGAGCCTGAGCTAAAACTACTAACTTTAGCTAACTAGTATCAATCGAGTGCTTTCTGCTGTGCCTGCTATGTAGCATTACTGTTTTATACACATTGAACTACTGAAGTCATGTGTGTGCAACTTTACGTTACATTAAAAAGCGACCAAGCACTGAAAACTAAAGTATATGCTTGTTAGTTGTGGTGCATTGCTAGCATCTTCCTCACTGTGAGCCTCTGTCCACAGTCCTCCTCCTGTTCAGAGCGGCTCTCTTGGACAGTATGAATGCCTAGTATGAATGTAGTGTGTGAGTGAGTGTTGGTGGTGGTCGGAGGGACCGATGGCGCACTATGGCAGCCTCGCTTCCATCAGGCTGCTCCAGGGCAGCTGTGGTTACAATAGTAGCTTACCACCACTAAGTGTGGAGTGAAAGAATAATGCCTTAATTCTGTAAAGCGTTTTGAGTGTCTATGATAAAGTGCTATATAAAATCCAATGCATTATTAATAATTATATTAACTTTTACAATCTGTTTTATTTATTTTAACTGGCGTGTGCATCTCTCTTTTATCCTTCTATTTTCACTATGCAATCGGAGGTTGACCAAGCAACATCCAATCATCAACTGGAGCAGGCCAAGGAATGCTGTGACTCATGGAGGCATCAAATCGAGGGTCATCTTAACCTAGTGACCATGGACAACAGAGATGCATTTGTGCTGATTACAATACGTTTCCATGTACTCCTTCAATGCCAAAGCTGTCTCGATCAGTTGGTTGAGGGATTGAAGCACTTTGAAGTAAGTTGAGACTTGAATGTAAGTGTAAATGCTGTCTAGTGTGCAGTAGACACAAAATTGCAGAGTGTTAACCGGTAGCAGCCTCCTCAATTGACAGGAATTAGCCATAAATACCTAGATTAATTGGTTGTACAGGCATGGAATGGGTATCCAAGGCTGCGTTCGAATAGTCCCTCCTATCTCCTTTCCTATCCACTGTTCCTTCACCCTCGGAAGTGTTTAAGTGATGGCCTTGATAAAGAACGTCCGAGTTCTTGTTAAGCTCAGTAAAAGAGGCTATTTTTTTACCTCCTTTAGTCAAGGAAACACTGATGCATCCTTTACCAAAGCAGACAAAACAATGTTGACCCACAATTCCTTGCAGCGACAATAATTAAAAGGACACGCACACCCAAGCGCTCATGGCGCTTTGAACAATCTTACATAAACAATCTAAAACACATATCTTATTATATGTAAGACATATTATCAGGTTATAACTGACAAAAAACAGACAGTCTGTGGTTCAAGAATAAGGAATCAGAGGACGAGGCATTCGGACTCATTCTGCCCTCCAAAAAGACAGAGGACAGTGATGATGAATAAAAAATGTACAAAATAAATACATTAACATGTGATTTTGTTGTTCTGTTTTTGTTTTGCCAGTGCCATAAAGCCACAATGCTTGGGATATGTAGTATTTTACATATTTGAAAAGAAAATATTGTACTGTCACTTTAGAATGAATTGGCTTCTTTATTTTATATAATATCTACAACAAATATTTACCGTGGAAACAAATAGTATAGTTCCTACACTGTATCGAATCGTTTTGTATCGAATCGGTCCGTATCAAATTTGTCTGTAAAAAAATAAAAATAAATAAGGATATTGTTTTTGAATTGAATTACATTGTAACTGTTGTGTATGGGGCATCAATTAAGTTGATACTAAAAGAAACAGCAACATTGAGCAACAAACCACTTTTATGAATTTACTTTTGACCAGATTTACAGCAATATTTGTGATTTTTTTTTTTCCTCAGAAAAATGTTGAATTTAAATCTAAATGTTAAATCTAAATGTCACGGGTGAGACTAAATATTATAACTAAACTAGATATTATAGCTAATGTGCAAATTCACAGTTTAGATTTAGTATTTAACATTTAGATTTGGATTAACCTAACCCTAAAGTTAACATTTAGATTTATGATTTTTTTTCACAAAAAAATATCATCACAAATGTCACAAATATTGCTGTAAATCTGGTCAAATAAAGAGGATTCACATATGTTTTGTAAATGTGGTTTGTTGCTAAATGTTGTAAAAAGTTGCTGTTTTTTTTTTTTTTTTTAGCATGCACAACTTTACAATCGGTGCCCTATAGTTATGTCCATACTAATGAATAATTCCAGTACTCTGTGATATAATGGTTTTCCCTTGTTGCCATTATTAAGAAGAGAACAAAAGGAGTAATGTGCATGAGGTGCTGATACTGTGTCCAGGGTTTATAGTTTATAGTGACACTATGGTACGCCTTATGCTGTATGTTCGCATAACCTTGTACAGTGTTGGTCTGGAGATTCCCAGGATAAGTGTTAGTCCTCTTTAGAGATGAAGGTATGATCACTCTCAAAAAAAAATTGATGAAAAAAAGGAAAAAACAGACATAGCATTCACAAGAATGACATGATATAATAATAATTGTCATTTTTTTCATGCAGAAAATGTAAACATGTCACAAATGGATTGGATGCTACCCAGCCAGCTGCTTTCTACCCTCCCTGGGTGATTGGCTGCATGGCTTTGTGGTTCATTTACACACAGTTTATTTTTAAGTGACTTATACTTTGAAACCAATAACAATAATTTTGACAATGCTTTAAAAGTGACGTTAGTACACTTTCATATAGCCATACATTTGAAAGAATCTTAATTTCGGTGCCTCCCTTATTTATATATTATATTTTTAAACTATTTTAAGTTGTCATTTACATGATCGAAATACATAAAGAAAGAAATCAAGACATATTTTTAATAATTCTGAGAATTGTGGGAGAGCCATTACTGTAAACCTGGAAGTTTCCAGCTTTGAAGTAAAATTAGTAAAAAATAGTTACACAATGTTTTTAGTATCTGGTTTCTTCTCCTCCTCCATTCCAGCCTTAATGGTCCTCTCTACATGCGGAAGTGAGAAAATAGCTTTATTTCATTGGATCTTGGTGCTTTTTCAGAGTTGAACCCAAACTGTATCTGTATCCGCCACTGATCGACCGTCAGTATAAACGGATCCAGATGTGAGACGGTGAACTACAGCTGCACTGCACAAAGGTCTGTCTGTTCTCTTCTTTCTCTGACTCTTTTCTCGTCATCTGGTGTGTCCGCGTATATCTTTAGCTTTGCAGCTCGTTGTGTCCACTGAATGTCACTCGCACAGATGTTATCACAGCCTGTAGTAGCACAACATCTGTATTTGTGTGTATTACGTGTTCGTGCTGCACTGGGAACGACGCTCCGAACCATTATTAGACATTTAAAACACACACACAATGAGACAACTACAACTCCCATGAGCCTTTTCGAAACTTTATGAGGAGTCAGGGAGAACGACGTAAACGGCCCATGTACTTTATCATGAGAAAGTGTCTATTCGTACGGACAACCCCCGGTGCTATTGGTACGTTTACCGAAGTGCACGTACGTAGTTAGGTTTAGGTTATAACTTATAACCCTGTATCGCAACAATTTTAAGGGTTAGGAGGATTAGGTTTACGGTTAGGTTTAGTCTTAGTCACGTGACCTAAACTGGCCAATGACTGACTTATCACGTGACCTAAACTGGCCAGTGTGGGGCGCTGTGTATGGATAGAATATTTGTATATTGATACGGTAACCGTACGGATAGCCACGGCCTTCTGTATAAATAGACAGAGGTAGGAAGAGTACTGTATTCAGTACTCAAGTAAAAGTATAGATACTATAACTAAATAACTGGTAAAAGTAAAAGTGTTGAAGTTGCTTCATTACATAAGTAAAAGTACTTTGCTAGTGTTTGCTAGTACATGTACTAAAAAGAAAGAAGTAAAAAGTAAAACAAATTTCCCTTCAGTAATACGACAGGGTTTTTAAATCAGCAAATTCCATATCTTTTTAATTTTTTAAAATAAATTATAGAATACTGGTACAGTGCCAATGCTCAATAAAACCCAGAGTTTACAATTTATAAGAACTTGAAAATGTTCACCATAAAACTAATAAAACGTCATCTTTGAAGGTTTTAAAAGTAACAAAGTCATTTTTTTTTAAATGTAAGGAGTAGAAATTACAGATGTTTGTTTTAAAAAATGAAGGACTAAAAGTAAAAAGTCACCTAAAAAATAAATCCATCCATCCATTTTCAGACCCGCTTGTTCCTGTGTTTTAGGGATGCGGGGCAAAAAAAAAAAAACTCAAGTAAAGTACAGTAATGAAATATGTGTACTTCATTACTTGTCATCTCTGTAAATAGATACATTAGTTACTCATTGGTGAACGAAGGACCATGTACCAACTTATATACCAAATTATCTATGTTGTACGTATTTTTACTTAACCATATATTTAATGGAATAAGTAATGACAATTTATGGAACTGCATTAAGAAAAAACAACATATTGTCTTGTCCCTATCCACCACCTCCAATGTTACTTCACAAAAAGCAAATTCGTCAAATAGTTGTAGAAGTATTGTTTCTCAGTCTGTGTAGAACAGGGAACATTGAATTAACAAAATGCATAGACTTTTTTCCATGCTGCCTAAATCTACTAACACAGAATGTTTACAATATTTGCACCAGATGTCTGTTGAGCTCTGCTCTGTGAGTGGATCAGGACTGAACCAAGATGGTGTTCAAGCCACCACCCGAGGGGGCAGCAAACCCTTACATCGCTTCCTCAGGGGACAACCCAAGATTATTGGCGTAATTACTGACACAACAACAAACGCCTCGACAACAATATAAAGATAATATGGATTAGTTGTTTAAAATGCTTCCTGAGCTTAAAAAAGAAACCTTTTTTTTCTAGATCACTATGTTGGTCCTGGGCACATCATTCTTTGTCACCACTGTTGCAGCGATGATGGACTTCTATTCTATGAGCATATGGCCAAACCTTCCACCCTCCCTCTTCCTGGGAATACAAGTAGGTAGTTCATCAATATGTATACATTATTAGTATTTATGTATGCATTAAGACAGAATATTTGATCTAACAGCTCTGATATCTGCCTGTATTTAAACACATTTTCATATAAGCTTTTCAAATATATACAATTCTGTTGTCTTTCAGTTCATTGCATGTGGGATCCTGTATATTCTGACAGAACACAACCCCACCAAGAAAACAGTGAGTGACTCTGTATTGTTTAAAAACCAAAAATCAAATATTGCCTATTGGTCAAAATAGAAAATATGCTTTTTATTATATAGTTAATGTGCATGTTGCTCTAAATCAGCGATTCTCAACTGGTGGGTCAGGACCCAAAAGTGTGTCGCGGACCTGCACTAGGTGGGTCGCGGACAGCTGGTCAAAAATAAATAAACATTCTAACTGTGTTTCTTGATCCATTTGCTCTTGTGTTCACATGCAGGTAACCATGTCCTTAGCTCTTAGCATCACATCCCTACTGGGAGTAGTTTGGACAATCATACGCATTTTGCCTCAAATAGCACATTACCATGTCTACAGGCATTATGAGACTTATGACGAAGACAACGGCACCATACAAATCGACTCACAAGAGTACCCCTTAGATGTGAGTATTGTATATATTTCAGTCATGTCGGTGGTGTCGCACATTACACCAAGTAAAACACTGAAATTATGAAATCATTAAATACATTAAAGTCCCTGATGTTTGCTGATACGTGAAGATGTGGTATTTTCTGTGTTAAAGACTGATGAAGGAGGCGTGTTACAACATATAGAGGTGTAAAGATATCTCCTACTCAAGTAGAAGTACTGTTACTTGATTTTAATTGTACTGAAGTGAAAGTAAGTCATACATAAAATACTCCATTACAAGTAAAAAGTAGCTCATTGATTAATACTCAAAGTAAAAGTTAAGAGTTACATGTTTCCCTTGCATACAGATACAATCTTACTTATAAACTTAAAAATGAAGAGATGAAATATTGCACGATTGGAACTTGATTTATTTTCCACAAAGGCATCTGTATAAAATAAAAGGTTTGTCAAAATGTACAATTATTTAAAAAAAAAATAATAATAACGCCAGTAAATTCAATTCAAAATATGACAAAAAAACTATCAGGCCCTAAGTATAGATACATTTATGAACTCTAAAACTACAAAAATAACTTACATTCAATGCTGGTTTAGTGCGGTGCATAATGTTTAATCTGATTGGTCGGCTATGATGTGATGCATTTGATAGTTGTCTGGCCATTTCATTTTTTTTTGTAATTTCATAATCATAATGTCCGTTGATCATTTTATAACAAAAAATAATAATTTACTCAGTAACGGTTGGGTGTAGAAATGTAATGAATTACTTTACGTATTTTAAAAGGTACTTAAGTACAAGTAAAATTACTGATTTAGAAATATACTCGAAAAGTACAAGTACCCATAAAAGAAACTCAATTACAGTTCAGTCAGGACTGCTGTAGTCAAAATACATGATTTATTAACAATGAAATGCATTCGTTTTTTATATAGCGTTTGCAAGCGCTTTACAGTGATGTGCATGCAATCTTGTATTTGGCGGTATGGGTCTGTTCTGGTACCTCCTTGCCCTTTCTGCATGCTTAAGTGGAAAGCTGGAGGTAGGGAGAGCAGTCTTCCATGACCTTCCATGAGCCCTAGCTAAAGGCTAAAGCAAGGAGAGCGGTTAGCAGAAACCCCCTGGAACAGATCAGAGCAAATGTTAATGACAACGAAATAACACCCAGTTAGTTGGATACATACTGACCTGAAGGAGTTGGGCTGGAGGTGGGTTGCGAGATGCTTGCTGAGGAAGTATGTGGCAGCTGTCACGTTTCAAGTAGTGTAGTCCTCTATGCATTGGTCAATGAGGAGCCAATCTAGGCTGTTGGTTGATTGAAGGGTGTGGCTGGCTTGACGTCAGCGACCTGCCTGAACCACCGCTATGCTCAATTTCAGTCAGGACCACTTTAGTCATAATAAATGATTTATTAACATGAAAATGCATTAGTTTTTTATATAGCGCCTGCAAGCGCTTTACAGTGATGTGCATGCCATCTTATGGGTCTGTTCCGGGACCTCCTTGGTCTTTACGCGTGCTTACATGTAAAGCATGGTAGGGAGGTAGGAGAGCATTTTTCTCGACCATCCATGAGCCCTAGCTAAAGGCTAAAATAAGGAGAGCGGTTAGCAGAAACCCTAACACTAAGACGCTACGTACTTGTACTTCAATAACCGTATCAATAGCACCGGAGGGGGTTGTCAATACGGCAACCGTACAAATAAACACTTTCTTGAATGAAGGGTGTGGCTGGCTTGACGTCCGCGACCTGCCTAGACTCCCGCTATACTCAATTAACTAGCACATGTAATCCGTTACTTTCACCTCTGAAAACATACTGTAAACCGCGAGTAAAACTGCTCAAATTAATATTTACTGTTAAAATCCAACCGTGTTTGTGTTTTCTCAGAACATGATCGCTGCGTTTGAGGCCGTCGAGTTGTTTTACACCATGGTTGGAGCAGTTATTGTGATCGTAATGTCATGCCTGGCTGGAGCCGCCCTGCGCTCCACAAAAACCCAAGTAAGGACACTCATGTTGGACCCGTCACACGGTGAAACTTTCTGGTTTATTGAGCACTTTCTCCATTCTTTCCTCTCTGTAGGCCGTTATAGTGACGACTGCTGCACTCACTGAAACACCAGCTGGGAATTAAAAACAGAGAAAGAGGGGAGGAAACATCAAGCATAAACACTTGATAATACTGTATGTGCATACCACATGGTGTTAACCACTTCTCATGACTGTCCTGCGGTCTGTGTGTGCACTCATGACTTTTGTTAAAACACAGAATGTATTTATGTGTTTTTCTGCAGAGAGTCTGACTAGTAGCCATAAGAGCGCCCTACTTATACATCTCAGCATGAACTGGTCCACTCCTTGCGTAATTGTTGGTGTCTTTTTGTGTTTAAAAGAAATGAATAACTTTGTAATAACTGTGTGAAAGTACTGGGAAACGCACACTATATACAGTAAGGGTGTTCTGCCTGTTAATGGGACACAGTCTTACTGTGAAGCCTATTCAAGAGCCGACCACTAATTCACCATCCACCTCCGAGATTTTAACATCAACAGCTGAAACTATGTTTCTGTTGGTCAACATGGACCAGAGATGGAAGGCAGCAGTGAGAAAGGAACAAAGTGAAGTAAAGCGTGCATCGACGGAGTGTCAGGGTCAGTGTATGTTCTGGTCACATCATATTCCGTTCAGAAAAGGAAATAAAAAAACCACTGGTTATTTGATTTTCGTTTTCAAATTGAAAAACTAAAATTGAAATTCAAGGCATATTTCTTTATCAATGTCAAGAAGGGATAAACAAACATTTAAACATGGGTTGATTTTTAATTTTTGTTTCTAAAACCAAAAAACAGAAATAGAGGTCAAAACTAAAATATGTCAGTTTTTCATTATGGTGAGATTATAACCCTAACCCTAACATAATCAAATAAAATATGTGTACGTTCACTTTGGAAACAAAAATAAACAAAAATGAATGAATTTTTTTTTTTTTAGCAAAAAAATCATGTTACGGTAGTGCGCATGTTCGTGCATGCCCGTATACAATCTCAGTACGATGTGAACTCAGACTGACACCGGAAATTTTTCTTTTCAAAATAAGAGCACATATATGAGGACGCTGCTTTTTTTCTGGTGTCAAAATATATGAATTATCTCTATATTTTCCCTGCTGTTTAAAATGTCTTTGGAATTGTACTCCATAATCATTTTTAAATGGCAAAACAAGGCTTGTCATATGCAGAAATTGCTGCAAATACACCAAAGTGTGAGTGGAAGGGGTTTTTCAGCACAGAAAATGGTTTAATCCGACTCACTTATAGGAAGTCCAAACAGCAACAACTGATCATTCACATATAAGACTAAATAAGATGAGATAATAAGTTAATAGTGCAGCGGTGAGCTGTGCAAAAGGATGATGAGGTAATTATCTTTCCCAGTAATTACATTAGAGTGTGTGTGATGAACATTTACATTAAATAATATATGTACTGTACATTCAAAGTGGCAGTTTAGTTCCAGGGTTATTTCACAGGCACACATTCTTAATTTCTTACCCAAAATATCACTGCCAGCAGCATGACTATGAGAAAGAGAGAAAGACAGTGTGTGTGTGTGTGTTTGTTCACGTGTGTATTCATTTATTTATAACATATAAAAAGTGAAATATATAAGTATGTGCATGTGCATATGTATGTTTCTTGCATGTAAGCTGTTTATCTGTTATGTTAACTGTTTTGTGAAAGGAAGCAACCACTGATATGAATTATGACAATTACAGGGGTGGGATTTTATAAGTTTACTTCCTCCCACTCCTTTTCGAGTTCATGTATTCATGAAAGTATGTTAAATCGAAAAGAGTCATGTGTACTGTATATGTAATGTACATTGAACTCGGAATAAACAATCAATCAAAATGCTGCGCCAGTTATTGCAACCACAAGCTGCACAAAACACCAGCATACTGCAGTTGCTCTCTAATGCTAGCGTAGAGTGAGGAGACCCCTCCAATATGGTGGCAATGTTTGATGCATTCCAGGGCGTCATGAGGCGTCTACGTATATAATGTATTTGTCTGCGCCTCTCAGAGCACCCCACACACGACAAGATTTGCAGTCGCAAATATTAAACATGTTCATTATGGACAATCTCTCCGTCGGAGCCCTTCTGAGTGAACCCGACTGGACAAAAGCACTCTTAACACACCCAACACCACATGAAAATCAGACACAATGACGTTTGCAAACAGCCGACAGGCCTTTGCTGGCTTTGATCGCAAGGGGGAGATCGGGACAAAAATCGGCCCAATTATCCTGTAGTGTGTGGGGCACACTACAGGATAATTGGTCGCAAAATCTAGGAAATTTAAAGGGAAGATCCTGTTGGGACTGCTATCTGTCACTTGCTTGGATATTGTTGGTTTCATACACATTTTGTATTTTATGTATACATAGAAGTGCAATATATGACTTTTTTTCCCTCATAAAATTTGTGGCCCACTTGAGATCAAGCTGCTAATTCGTTTGACACCCCTGACTTAGATCATGACCCCGTTTCAATTCTCAGATAAGTACGACATCCATTGATGTGACACTTAACTGCTGTTTTCACTGCAATCACATCTTCACAGTATGTTTTTAAAGTGAAATCCCTTGTTATACCTTTTTAATTGTTGCACATCCTCAGAAACACCTTGTTTTTAGCTTATGAAGAGGCCTTGTGAGTTAGGAGATCAATAGACCACCAGGAATAGGAACGCACGTATACAACAATAGTAATAAATGATGCTGAGGGCAGTTCAGGCTCTTTGTCACCAGACTCATCAATAACCTACTTGTAAACTCATAATCTTCAGTTTGATTTACTGGGAACCAATGAGGCTAAAGTACAAGGTACTCTAAATATCTAGTCTGGGGTGTTTGTAATTATATTACATTTGTGCTTTCATTATTTAAAATTTAAGTATAGCTCTTGAAAGATTAGATTTTCCTGCACTTACATGTGCACGTGTACATCTTACTTTACTTTTTTCAAAGAACTTTAAGATGTAAAGAATCCAAGATCCTGTATTCACGATGTGGCTCAACTGATCTTTAAAGCTACTGCTTCAAGTTTTGAGGATATAAAATGTTACTCTGTTCCAAACTCCTTTCAGTACAACTTTTAAACGTTCAAAAAAAAATAATGATCTCTTCACAGCACAGAACTCAGATGGGAGTCACTTTACATTTCTAATACAGAATTAAAACTGTATTTTATTAAAAGTGAGTGCACAATATTTTCTGCAAACTCAGAGAATAAATAATCAGCAAGAAAACAAGATATGGAAAACACACAAAGTAAAATCATAAATATTATCTTTAGCTGCCAACTAATTAGCTTTCCTTATCATCCAATGATTTCCTTTTTTGTTTTTGTAAATAGCTGCCAAAATAGGGAATCATATTAAATGAGTAGATGGTCCAAACAATACAAGCCCATAATTAACTTCTTCAAGTGGGTCATGAATTATTATTAAAAAAAATTGGTGGAGCCAATTACAGCAATCTAACACCAGGTGTGGTGTTACAGAGGCAAATGGTTTTGACCCTGCAAACGTGCATGCGAGCATACGAGCATGCGTACTTTGGAAGTAGTTGACAATAACCCATACAAGCTGTACGTTACAATCTTCATAACACATCTTTGTTACAATAAATGGATTGGCATTTCCAACTGGACATCTGAATTACTATGGAACTGTTTTCACACTCACTCAAACATCCTGCACGTGGTCGACAGGACGCGTTCATCCAACTCATAATGCGCCACATCAACAATGATTAATCACACAACATGGTACACACAATTTGATAGCTTTTCATTATTTCTCACAGATGAAACAATGAATTTTGGAGCTTGGATGGAAGTTTTGTTAAGTTGGAAAAATATATGCAATAAAAGTAGAAAAACATCTTCAACTACTGTTTACAGTTAATAAATGCAAAGATAGATTGTGCTTAACATAAAATGAAACAAAAGATTTTAGAACAAGAGTTCCAGACAGGGGTGAACTGGCCATCTGGCATACTGGGCATCGTCCCGGTGGGCCATTGACCTGAAGTGGGCCGGTCCGGTCAGAAAAGAGTGGAAGGTAACTAAAATAGGCCAAAAGCAGTCGAGAGTGGTCAAAAAAGTGGGAAATAAAGAGGTACCAGGTGGTAATGGCAAAGGGGAGTTTTAATTAGCAATATGTGGCAAACAATTGTAAAAAAAAGTACAAAATGTGGCAAAAAATTGTGAAACGGTGTAAAAATATGGAACAAAAAGGCTAAATGTATGAAAAAAGGAAACAAGTGGTATTTATTGGGCAAAAGTTAGCTAATTTGAATGAAAAGTGGTCAAAAAAATTCAAGAAAAGACAAAAACTGTATAAAATTGTCAAAATGAACTTGCAAAAATGGACAAACAAAAGGGGTATTTATTGGCAAGAGGTAGCTGAAGTCTGAAAAAAGGTTCAAAAATGGGACAAAGGTAATAGTTAAAAATGGGTTTTACAGAAAATGTCAGGGCTGAATTTTTGCCCCAGTCCACCTCCCATTCCAGTTACTTAGACACCCACCATCTTGCCCTTCTGTTATAACACAGGAAGTTGGGCTCACCAATATACTTACAGAAGCAGCCCCAGTAATAAGGTGTATATTATTGAAAGAAAATTAATAAAAAATGATTTCATCTTTCTGAATAATGCCACAATCTCTCCTTCTCTCCTTTGTCTCATATCAAAGAGTCTGAGGTCATTTGAAAGTCATTCCTGAGGACGCAACGCTGATGCACACGCATGTGCTCCACGACACGGTACTGTCGTGAAAAGGTCATAGGGCAGTGAGGGCAGGGGAAGGGTCGAACGCCTAGATGGCTCCGCACGTGTCGATTGAGAGACCCTCGCTGACTGAAGGAGCGAACACACAGATGGCACTGGAAAGGGTGGCTGACAGAAGGACAAACAGCTGCTGTATTTACTGCTAAGCAGGTGGAAGAAGACGAAAAAGAAGAAGACGGAGATGTGCAGACGGATGAGATGGATGACATGGAAGTATGGAGAGAGTCTGACACAATCACAGAAGAGGAAACTGTCCCACGACTAATGGAGTTTGAAACTGTTCCAACAACGCTGACCTTTTCAATCACCTCCTCCTCTGACCTGCTTTGGTCTTTCATATTTGTCGTTTTGTCCAGTTTGCTTGAAGCACCCACAGAACTTTTAGCCTGAAACTTGCCCTTAATGTCAATTTCTATTCCATCTTGTACTTCAGTTGTCGCTCTCCTCTTCAGACTTCTCCCTCTCGAGACATGATGCTCAGAGGGTTTGGTGCTGATGTCCAGCAGGACGACCTGATCTGATGATCCTGTAGCAAACTGTTGAGAGAAGGCCCCTTCCTCTTCTTCATTGCTTGATGCATTTGAATAATCGATGTGTTCCTTATCACAGCCTTTATGCATTTCTTCTGTAAGGCAGTGATACTGTACATGTCCACTGTATGACTGACTCACAGCCTGGTCAGACATGTGCTGTTCTGTTGGCATTGGGAATGTTAAACGTGTTTCTGTGATTTCTTCAGGTTCGGGGGATGAATAACATTTAAATGACGAGAGGCAGCCTGTGATTTTTCTTGGACTTGGACCTAGTGTGGCCACCACCGTGTGTTGTTTGATGTCCACAGCAGTATCAGTGATATCTAAATCACTTTTATGCAGAACGGAGGCGGACGGCCCACTTGTGTTTGTCTTACTTTCCTGTACATTTAATTCAGCTGCACAGCCAAGAGAGTCACTGTGTTCCTCCTCCACGTCTCCTTCAAGAGGATGAACCTCAGGAACAGAGTCACTTTGGGGTTCAATGTCGAGTCTCACTTTCTGCGGGTGCTTCTCAGCCTTTAAAAATGGGAGTTCTGATTTATTATTCTGAAGTACAAAATAATCTCTTGGTGGTTTTGTGCTGCTTTGTAAGGAATCAGAGTAAATGTGAATATTGGGACTGTGGCCAAAAGAAGACGATCTAGAGCATCTGCTGAGATCTACTCTGGGTTTGTAGCAGATGTCCTGTAGAGCACCCTCATGGCTTGGAGTTACATTAAATTTGATGTCGTCACTGATAACTTGACTGTGTTTTCCGTAATGAAATTTGTGTTGAGTGATGATGCTCTCAGCAGAGCTGTCCCTTTGAGAACTTCCTGATGGTGCCAGACACAGGTTTGCTGCTGTGCTGCTGTGACGAATGACCGGCACCGCCTCACTGCATACACGTGGTGACCTCCTCCCTCTCTCCGCTGCTTTTGTGAGTTTCTCTCCCTCTTGTTTCATTTTGCATTCATCTGTTTCACTCCAGTGTTTCAAGCCTGACTCGCAACTATTTCGATACGTCTCGGGGTCTTTCATTGAGCTCTTTCTGATTTTATCTTCATCCAAAGCTTCCAACAGGGCTGTGTGGTGGCGAAACATGCTCACAGGCAAACCTCCATAGCTCTGAACACTTGAGTGAACTATTTCATCAACACCTCTGGGTGCATCAGTTATAGCTACTAATGGCAGGTCACCGGATTTATGAATTTGAGTAATGTCTTGTTGATTTGCTGTAGACTCTCCAGCTTCCACCACAGGATGTTTCCAAGCTCTCAGAGCTTCTCTCAATTCTTCTACCTGCAGGTAGCAGGCAGCAGTGAACAGACTGTGGTACTGTTGCTGGCTTTTAATGTATGGCAAGTCCCCAGTGTAAATGTAATCCAAAAGCGATGGGAGAGAATCGGGCAACCATGGATCCTGCAGGTCCACAAGGACACCAGAGGAGGATAAGATAGAAGCAAACACAGGGCTGGATGCTGCCAGAACACATCTGTAGAAGCAAAAAACTAATTAAACCACCCGGTCTGTGATGAGCCATCAAATTATCAACATAAAATCAGCAATGATTTTGAAGTTTATAGAAATACAGTGGGTGTGTACATGTGGTATAGTTCACCTGTGTGCAGGAAAGACTTGGTCAGGATTGTCCTTCTGTCTGAGCACACAGTCACAGAACTCGTCCCTTTTTCTCTGCAGGTTCAGACGGGCTAACATCGATACAGCGTGAGGACTTACTTCCAGGGCACTAAGTGCCATCTGAAGAAGAATGAGAGTTATGCTAATCACACAAAGAAATAGAAGCAACACAGGTGCAGTACATCAGTGGTTCTCAAACTTATACCCCCTTTCTCTTATTTATGAATCCAATTACCCCCTTTGTCTAACTACATTTTGGCCAGAATACTGTGAAAAAACAACTATAGAGAATAATGAAGGAAGAATGAGTGATAACACACATTTTAAAGAATCTCATTTTGTAAATAAGTGGAACTAAACAGTATTTAGTGGCTCTTAAATATAATTATAACTACAGTTCTGATCATTTCCAGTCATTTCTCTCCACACCTCTTGTATTTTCAGTTCATGTTCTAATCAAGATCGTTTCCATCATCATTATTACGCTTAGCAGTTTTAAATAAAAAAAAATAAACAAACGTAAAACCCCATATATTTAATGCTTTTGTTAATTTTCCACTTTCTCTCTCGCGTACCGCCATCTGAGAAACACGGCAGTACATGAAGTAATGGAAAAGCAATTTGACTCATGCAACATCAATTTAACCTGTTTATTTTGTAAGTGAAATACTATTGTCATGACCAACACACTTTTTTAAAAAGGAAATAAAACACTTTCTGATCAGCACACCTGTAGCTATAGCTGTAGATACTCAACGCGCTCCAACACACTGACAGGCAAAGCTGCTTAACTTCCTGAGTCATGGCCAGTCTTTCAGTTCCATATGCATCTACATGTTATCTCTAAAATGAAATCTCACCACTGTGACATGACTTCTGTTTCATTTGACACTATAGCCTATTTAGAAGTCTGAATTGAAAATGAAATTTTACTCAATAGTTCACCATTAGAGACCAATCCTGACTAACCTAAACAACCAAGTCATTATATGCACTGTTTCTTTATGGCCTTACATCAAAAAGCATGTTTCACCGGTATCACCCAATGATTTAGCCTTCAAATTGGCATAACATGAATGAAAACTGAGGGACATTCACTGAAGGCAAACAAAAAAAATAAAAAGACTAATCTAATAATTGAGATTTGAAGTCGAACTAACCGTATTCTGGGTGTGCATTTAGTAATTGTGAGTAATGATAAGTAGGAAGAAATTAATTGAGCCTTTTTTAAATGCTTAAATTCCCCCCTATCTTTTCATATACATGTACACATAAAGGTTATTATTTACAGCAGGCTTTCCTCAACTAAACAAAATAACCAAATGTAACCATTTCCATCTATTCCAGTATTGTACTGCATTGTAATTTCTCCCCCTCCAAAAACAACTCATATTAAGACAAACCCACAGTTAAAGTTAACGGTAGACACAGGTAGAAATCAAACTTCTCTTACCTCAATGTTAAGCAGGGACAACTCTCACGGTTTCCTTTGCAGTTGAACAAGATGAGGACTCCTGAGAAGGTTTATATGTCCCTAGTTTCCAATGTGCACACTGTGTCTTGTGGTTCGCAATCAGACACTGTTCATATTGGGAGCGTGACATGACGTAGTGGGACAGGTGCTTATACGGAGTGCCGGGGCGTCTGACGATAGAGTCTCCATGGCCCGTTATGGAGGATCACTGGGGTGAGCCAACACAGAGCTGTGGTAAATAGACGTGTGTGCTTTCCTACGTCTGAATAGAGCGTCATTAAGATACACATAAATATATAAATATGTATTCAATATGAAAAAACAATTGTTAATTCATTGTTTTTTACAGCAAATTTTGACTCTGTCTTACACTTTGGAAAGAAATGCATATTAGCCTTAAAAATAGTTTTTTTTGTTTTGTTTTGGGTCTTTAAAAAACAAAAACACATACAAAAAACAATAATCAAGTTTCAGTCAAATGAAGTTTCAAGATTTTATGTGTGGACGATTTACCATAATTGACAGAAATATACATCGAATTACATTCATCACCCATTTCCCACACTTTTATTCTCATGTGTAAACCCTATCCCACTATTTGAACAATATTAGTTGTGATAAATAAGTCTTAAAGAGCATTTTCATTTAGTTTTTATAGTTAAGAAAAAAAAGCCAAATAATTCAACCCCATTGTGAACAGCTATTCAGACTTTGTTTGATGGGCTTTACCAAAGTTACGGTGTTTTTCTTAAAGGAGGTCAAAGGTCACCCACCGATAGCCTGTTTGGAGACACATGGAGTTTAAAATGTAATTTGGGTGAAATCCACAGAAATATGAACTTAGTGTACCAGTGCATGTGTTCCGTCATGAGCTTTTCTATCTGTTGTATATCTACAGTGGAAGCTTTTCCGGTGTTACTATGAGTCGGTTCTGCATCAGCTGATGCTTTGTTGACTACTACAAACTATGTCATCTCTCCACCCTTCCACACCATGTGCTGGTCATGCCCGTTATTCTCTGCACCCGCTCTAATATTACAGCAGTACGTCTCACACTGGTAGATTTTCCCTGGTGACTGTTACTGTACAATGGAAACATTAGAGTGAACCATTCAAAAAGATTTAAGACACAAACTCAAACTTTTAGTCAAACAATTAGAGCAGTTTAAAATGTATAATTGCATAGCAGAATATTTTGTGTTAATATTAAACTACATAAACTGCTAAACTAACCTAAAAAGTCTGAGGATTACCAAAATTAAAACTAAATAAAATTCCTAAAAAAGGTTTGAAAAAAATAAATTAATAAAACCTACATGTATCTTATGTATACTCAGCTTTGGGTTGTAGTTTAATTCAATACATCGTGTTTAATAGTCAAGGTATTAGGGTTATGAACCTAAAAATTTAAAATAACTTTAAAAAACAAGTGAAAAACAAAAAAAAATGTTTTGTGCCACAATTATATACACTGAAATAAAATATAAATGCAATACTTTTATTTCGCTCCCGTTTTGAACTCAAAGATCTCACATACAGTATGTGTCTAAATCTGTTAGTGAGCACTTCTCCTTTGCAGAGATAATCCATCCCACCTCACAGGTGTAACATAGCAAGAGGCTGATTAGACAGCATGAGTGTTGCACAGGTGCGCCTTAGGCTGGCCACAATAAAAGGCCACTCTAAAAATGTTCAGTTTAATCACACAGCACGATGCAACAGATGTCACAAGTTCTGAGGGAGTGTGTAATTGGCATGCTGACTGCAGGAATGTCCACCAGAGCTGTGGCCTGTGAATTGAATGTTCATTTCTCTACCATAAGTCGTCTCCAAAGGCGTTTCAGAGAATTTGGCAGTACATCCTGGTGTGGCTTCACTTGTAACCACACCAGCCCAGGACCTCCACATCCAGCATGTTCATCTCCACGATCTTCTGAGACCAGCCACCCGGACAGCCAAAAACCAAAAACATTCTGCATAAACTGTCAGAAGCTCATCTGCATGCTCGTTGTCCTCATCAGAGTCTCGACCTGACTGCAGTTTGTCATCGTAACCGTCTTGAGTGGGCAAATGCTCGGATTCAATGGCGTCTGGCACGTTGGAGAGGTGTTCTCTTTATGGATGGATCCTGGTTTTCACTGTACAGACAGCGTGTGCGGCGTTGTGTGGGTCAGCGGTTTGCTGATCGAGTTGCCCATGGTGATGGTGGGGTTATGGTATGGGCAGGTGAATGTTATTTACAACAAACACAGGTTCTGACCTGTTTGTTTTAACCCTAAAATAAAGGTGCTACTCTGGACAGTTTGTGTCCTTCTTCACTAAGTCGGTTCCCCTCTTTGTAGATGCTCACACATTAACACTGAGAACATTCAGTGACACTAACCAGCAGGTTTGAACCATCATGAATTGAAATTTAGTCCCCTGTCATTCTGTACTTCTCAAATTTCCTAAATAAATATACAAATAATAATTACTTTCCCAGGTGTAATTTGTCACAGTTATCTAAAGTCATGCTACAGTCAAACTATAATCTCATCCTAATTATCCAGTACAAAAAGCTATTGTGAGCCATGCAGGCATGTGGCCCTCAAATGTGTTAGTATGCGTGTGTCACTTGAACACTTGGCACACCGCTGCCATGAATGTTTCCTTCCGTCCGTGAGCAGTGGTTCAGATCACGTAGCTACTGTAACTACACATGCATGCAATAGAAGGAGCGTCTCTCCTGGGCACAGACACTGCAGCAGCTTTTAGGACTGCACGTGCATGTCACATTTGTTCCAGGACCAGTTCAACCTCCCTTACATCACATATACATTTTTATTTCCAGGTACATAAACTGAGCCAACATTCTCTGGAAACTACACATCATGTATCGAAATGACTGTAGCTACTGCACGTAGCATCTGCATGGGTTACAATAGTCAGAGACACAAGGAGATATTTATCTGTACGGTTTGATGACGAACACTAATAAGGAAGCAAACGAACCCAGAGAACAGCCAGATTTCTCCTATTGGTTGTGTTACTTAGCATGTTGCTATGGTGAACTACGGTAACCCAATAATGCTTATGCACATCACTGCTTCTGTAATTAAATAGCTTACTGGCATTTTCAGTGAGAATAAACAACAATAAACAATGTTAATATATTTGCTCACCACTAAAGTGTAGGCTTACACAGGCCTATGTGTAGTTATTAGTGACAATGCATGGATTCTCCTGACTGCCGCTATATTTACATGCTATAGTTTCCAATGTTGTCACGCTGTTTTTATTTTCCATTCACGTGTTCCCCCATGACAAGTTGCGTACCCTTACCCCACTTTGGGAACCACTGTGTCAGAGGATCTAGGATAGATAGTTAACCTGTGACCTTCAGTCAATTTAGTCTAGGCCTCCTCCACTTCATCAGTTTTTTTCAGGTAACCTAACAAATGTAAATACCTTGTCTTTTTTTTGAGACATACTCAATTTCCTTAACTTGTGATTTCACCCAAAAATACTTCGATATTAGCTTTTCTGCCGATATCCGATATTTCCCAATATCTGGTATTACCCGAGACCGATATATACACAGACACCCCCCTACCCCCTCCCCTCACACCTAATTTTAAGCCACATAATACAGTATCTCTATATGGAAATAATAGGTTAAGGCTACTTTTAATGTGATGTCCCACTAGATGTAGACCACATAAAACAATCTGTGCAAAACAAGAATACATATTCAACTTTAGTAATGGATTGCCTCAAAAAACACTAAACGTACAGTAGGTGGAAAAACCGATACTGATGTAGAACAATTACATTTTATGACCAATATCAGCCGATAAATATCACCCATCGCTACCTATAATTATAAGCACATGTTCAACTACTTTAATCAAACAATTCAAAATGATGTAAATAAAAAAATCAAATCTCCCATAGCCTCAGCCAGGTAGCTTTTTCAAAAAGCTTTGCACACTTTCCATTTTTGCAAATAAAGAAATTCAAAAACCATATTTATTTCAACATTATTTTTTATTATGTCACCGTTTTCACAACACTTTTTTGACGCTTGCTAATGCTAAACTTTGTTACATAGTATTGTATTTGCATTTCTACAACCATCCATTCTCTGCAGCACATAGGGTACTACCAACTACCCCTATGACGAAAACATCCACAACATTTATTTTTAGCTCTTTGGTATCATCCAGTCACATGACTTTAATGCACATAAAGTCAGCTGCAAATGGACAGAATTATAACATACTGTACAGGGCAAATAGATTTGGGCTAATACAGACCACACTGAAGCCCTATTGATGGTCTAAACATTAACATCCAGTAAAGCCTTTTTGTTTATACTAGTGGTTAGTTAAAAGCTTCAATGGTTAAAATGAGGGTTGATATTTAAGGCAAGATATATAAAACAAAGAAATCTCACACAGTTAAAGTGTCATTAGTGCATCTTATGTGAATTGATTATAGTGCATTTTTTTTAACTTAAAGGTCAAAAATATCTAAATGTATTAAGTACGGTGGCTGAGAAGTGCAAAACACATTTACAAATTCTGCAAACAAAGTTATACATTTGTAAACAAATTTACATTAATATCTAAAAAATGACAAATAGCAAAATACTTTTACAAATACCACAACAAAGTTACAATTTTGAAAAGACATTTACATAATTAGCTAAAAACAAACACTTTTACAAATGTTGATACAGATTTAACATGGTGCATTGTCAGTGTAAAAGTGTTTCCATATTTGTTCGTTTGTTTTGACCTTTTAGTAAAAGTGTTAAGGTCGTTTGTTAATTTGTAGCGTGAAACGATAAGGAAAGGGAGGGTCCAAGACGTTGGAGGTACTGTAGGTGCAGCAAGCTGTAAAACTGCCTTTGTAAATCTGTTTCAACATTTGAAAAAGTGTTTTGCTATTTGAATTCTTTTTTTTTTGTGGCTAATTATGTAAATTTGTTTCCAAAATTGTAAATTTGTTGTGAAATTAGTAAAAGTGTTTTGCTATTAGTTTTTTTTTTTTTTTAGATAATTATGAGTATTTGTTTTCAAAACTGTAAATTTGTTGTGGTATTTGTAAATGTGTTGAGACATGGTTAATCAATAACATCTCCTGTCTAATTTATAAATAGGTGCATAAAGAGGAAGAATCTAAACACATTGTGTGAGTTTCTGTTTTCAGTGTTCAGGTTGTGTTTTTTAAAATGTTTCACAAATTTACAAAATAAGGAACATTTTGCGGAACATAAAATAATAAATAAAGTATGACGATCTCAGAGTGAGTCGGAGAACAAATCTCTCGACCCATCAAAAGCTACATTTTCATTGGTGATGAAATCATCATCATCATCACCTGCTCTGATGTCTCTTTTCCCTGTTGATTCCACACCTGTGTTACTGTGAGTGGACGGTGTTTTCTCACGGTAATCATTGTCCCGTTGTTTATCTTTAAAAGGAGTCAGGTCTCCACTGCTAAACCCAGTCTGTCTAATTTCACTGCTTTCCTTTTTCCCAGCAGGAGTTGGAGGGACGAGCATTTCTCCGTTGTCACCATCACACATGCTATCGTCACACGCTCCTGCTGACCTCTTATACTTCATTGTTTTCCAAACCCTATTCACTGGTGTACAGTTCAACCGCTGGATGGAACAAACGGAGTTTAGATCTTTCCAAGAAGTTCTCTTTTTCCGTTTAAACAGAGTTTTGCGAAAATCTTCCAGGTTGTGTTTTGTGTTGTTGCGTCGACAACTGGATTCATGCTTATAGGAGTTGGAAGGTTTTACGATAGGGGTCGACTGAGAAGGAGGAACAAAGTCCACGTGTTGTGGGATGAAACTGTCTGTTTTGTTTCCTTCAGTGCTGATTGGCTCAGAACTATCTGGAGATGAACGTATGACATCATAACTGGTGCTGGACATCAATGAGCCACTGAATAAGTCTGCTGAACAGTTGTATGCGTCCTCTTTCAGTTTCCTTTCAAATGTCAGGTTACTTTCTTCATCTTTCTGATTGCAGTGAAACGTATTCAAAGCTTGACTCTTGTTCTTGTGAGGAGATGGTTTGGAATCGTTGCGGAAATCATAGCACCCATTGTTTCCAGTTGATGCAGGTGTGTTTGTGATGTCCAGTAACATCTGGGAGTTTTTCTGACCCGCAGCAGGCGAATGCACTCCTGGGTTATTTCCTGCTGTCTCTCTTTGACAGATTACATGTAGATGGTGCTCAGTTTGCTTTAAAAAATTGGGTGTATTTTCATTTTTTTCACCAATAAACTCAGTGAGACTCTCAGAAAAAGGCAAATCTACCCACTGAGCTGCTGAGCTCGACAAAAAGGAGTTGGTCAGACTGTTGGAAGACACTTCTCCAAAGCTGTTTGTTTTGTAAACAGGCTGTGAGGAAATGATCCTGTTAACAACAGCTGAGTCCAGATTCTTGGAAAAGGACTGACTTTTAGACAAGTTGAGCTCCTGCTTTGGGACGCTGTGACTCTCTAACACCTCTCTTTGCTCCTCACCTTCTTCTTCCTGCTCTGCTGATGAAGTGATCACTCCCAGTGACTGCTGCCATGGAGGAGTGGGACTGAGTGGGCAGCTACGATTCAGTGCTCTACAATAGACACATAAATACAGTATTCAGAAAAATAGAAACATGTCATGGGAAAGCTGCATTTGGAGGCATGCTGTTGTTGTGACCACATGTAGCAAGGTTAGGGTCAATTATCATTTTTATCATAATTACGTCTTCAATCATCCATGTTCCATTACAACTTACAGAAGCATAGGGCAGGACATTCATTTTAAGGCTTTTAACACTACTGGGCGATGAAGAGCTCTAAACTGATTGTGTGATACATTTTGTACTGCTGTTCTGAGCACATTATTCCTGAACAGTTCTGCAGACGTGACGTCAAATGACGCTGGTGCGCGTTCTCGACAGCTAGGAGCAGAGTCTACTCTGCCGAAAATAAAAAAGACAGAGAAGAAGACACTTGGAGACTGAAAGAAGACAAGCACTGTGGACTAAACTACTGATTGGTTCCACAGATGTATGCAGAGGCATGTGCACAGGTCTTGCAGTAAACAGTCACATGAACAGAGAGTAAATAAATAAATAACCGGGTCACAGTTAGAGTGTAGATCGGGCCGTATTTTCTCGTCCGAGTCCGACCCAACAGTGAACACCTCATTTTATTGTTTTTGTGTAGTTTGTTTTCGTGGTAAGCACCGATTTTATTAACAAACTGTTAATGTCAACATCAGATCAGCGCACGGGTAGCAAGCAGGGGTGCAGTGCACGCAAGAGACCCATCGAATCTATTTACATAATCCATGTATCAAAGATAAGGATAATCCATGTTACTGTGCAGAAAAAAAAAATAAATAAATTACAATTATAAGTACAATTGACCCCAACCCTGATATTTAGTTCCTTTTTTTTCCAACTCTGTAAAATATAAATACAGTTTTAAAAAAAGAAAATCATAGATACCTTTTACACGACTGTGACAGAAGCCTGAAGTCTGACAGTCTGACATCATCCAGGCTCCAGGATGGAGAACAGGTAGGATCCAGCAACAGGGGTGTGTCTGGAAACCTGGATCCTTTACTCAAGTAGGGGGATCCCAGTTGGTACTGGGAAGCTTTGTGAAGAAGAGCTTGATAATACCTGACCACTGTGGATCCCCCCAGGCCTGAAGCATCTGGAAGAATCATCTGACTGGCAACAAACTGGGTGACGTCTGTAGAGCCATTGTTGGGTAAAGATCCTTCTGACCAAAGTCCATTCTCTCTGTCATTGAGCTGAAAAAGTGTGCAAACAAACAAAACACACACACACAAACCTGCTTAGAAACAGCTACATTTATCACATCTGTAATGTTACACTTAATACAAATCCTTGAATAACACAAACAGTTATGATTTAAAAACACATGCATTTTGAAAGTTCTGTGTAGCTATATATGTGATTTCTAAATATTGTCCTTTAAATTAACAACAACAAAAAAAGCTTCAAAACCCAATAATCCTCACATCATGTGTATCTATCCATGGCCATACCCACTACAGTGTTTTCCCTCAGGTTTGCAGCTTTGGGTTCTGAACAGAAACCCACTGAAATCTTCACCCTGTATTTACTACATGCAGCTCATCTGATACCTGATCTGAAACCAGAAGCACAAATAACGTTCTGTTTACCTTTAAACCAAAGATGAAGTGTCTTCCAATGAAGCAGTCTTCAGTCGCCTTCAGCAACAATTTCACTCTTGCTGATGGTTCAATTGGTCCGTCCTGGTGTTCCACTATTCTACAATAAAACCCATACAAACAAGAGCAAGGCATAAAAGCTACATTATTATATATACATATACACATTATATAAACGCAATACACTGCTATTTTGGTCTATTGTGTCGTTAATACCAAGGATCGTTTTTTTTTTTTTTTTTTTATTAGTTATGTGTTTATTATCAAAGTTTAATTTTCAATGTAGTGACACAAATATTCAACTTTTCATGAGAAACACACATTACCAATAGGGGTGGGAACCTCTGGGTATCTCACAATATGATACGATACAGGACGCAAAGCTCACGATTACGATTGTCTGACAATATGACGATACTGCGATTATCGACATATTGGTCGGAAATCAGTCTACGATAATCTATGACATAAGAAAAAAAAAGATTAAGTGAAAAAATACAATTTTTATTTTTTATCTCTGAAAGACAATAAATTGAAAAAGTGTCCTCTGAACAGTGACACTATTTTAATACAACATTTCTGTAAATAAGTGTCAACATACCAATGTAAACAAATAAGTATCTCCAATAGTGCTTTGTGTAAATGAAAAATAGGGTCTTTCTTACCAGTGACACCATTATAGTGCAGTACTCCAGTAAACAATATATTGGTTTCTTCAACAAACAAGTGACAAAATTTCTGTGAAAACCTACCTGCACATTTTAGTGAAAAAGCAGAAAAGGTTTTGAAAAAAAAAAATTAAATCGATAGCGCGAGCATATCGATAATCGATTGTGCGAAAAAAATATTGCGATATATTGCCGTATTGAGATATCGTTACACTCCTAATTACCAATATATATATTTTTTGTATTGTCTAAGTCCCCATACAGGTCTATTAAGCTTTAAATGACGCTGCTTTTACACCAGGATACGTGAGCTCACATGGGCAGAGACAATATGATCATTTCATTTAAACACCTGGATTTGGCCAAAGAGCCAAAAAACTATCGTTTTTTATAGTTTATTCGTTTTCGGTATGGACACACATGGGGATGTGAGTCACATGGTGGTGGTCCGTCAGCACCGTTAATGGTGAAATCAGCTTTTCACCTGTCGTTTGGTTTGTTTTAACTGAGAGAGGGTAAACAAAGGAAGTGCTGTTTTTTGCTAACGGCCTATGTCGCATATACTGAATCACTGTCTTTTCCAATATACATGCTTTGACTGTGTTGGGGATGTGTCTGCGGGGCATTGTACCACTATCCTCCTCAGGGACACCCACAATGATCGTACGAATAAAAGAAGTCCTGCTCTCAGGAAGGAGTTAAAGGTAACGGACCAACTGTCCTATATATAGCCTCAGAATAAGGATGTAAATGATGTATTTCTTAGAAAATTATATTTCTACTCAGGTCATGTCTCACCTCTGTAATGCAGGGGCCTGAACACCAAAGAACTGATTTAAGCTGCTTCCGAACACCGTAATCCCTAATATTCGGCTACTCCGCTCCACCTTCAGTGAGAGGCGGTATCTGTAGTCAACCTGTTCTCTCACACACATGTATCCACATCTGGAACATCTGCATCTGTGGAGAAGACAGAAAAAAAAAAACATAAAGTTTGTAACATTTAAGTATAACACAGTCACCTGTTTGAGGTTAACTCTATGAATATGATATAAGTAACAATAGTTACTGTGCTGTAGGAATGTAAAGATGAATTGTGAGGCAGTTCAAAATCGATTCAAAGGTGTCACGGTTCACATTGATACTCTGAAATTGAATCACAGTACTTTTTGACTTATTTTTAGTTTTTAACAGCAGAGGGCTGAAATTCAGGACGCACCACCGTGTTTTAAATCAGAAGTGTGGAAGCATTTTGGCTTAAATATGTTAGACTGTAACCTGTGGCTAATTATATAATCAGTTCTCTAGATCCTTGGCAGGTTGATGTAAAACTGTATAGACATGCAAATAGTCAAACATTAATCGTACAAAAACATATTTATGTGTGTGTACTCATATATATATATATATATATATATATATAGTGTGTGTGTGTGTATGTAGCTCATTTTGCTTTAAAATACTTTTTTTATGAGTTGGTGCTTTCACTATTTCAGAACAGCATGAAAAGCACAGTTAGATGGATTACTGAGTGCATCCTAACCCAGACCTTCCCCTAAACATCCACACTACAGAACTCACTCACACGTGCTGTCCCTTAGAGGACTAGAAGCCAAAGTGGTACATTTTGTTCAACTGTTTGTTAATAAATGTGCCTGTGTGGCATTTTTCATCAGCAAACTTAACCCTGAATTGTCTTTCTGGTCAGACTTCATTTGAATTCAAATTATCGAGATTTATATCGTATATCGCCATTTTGAGAAAAAAAATTATTGAGATGAGTTTTGGTCCATATCGCCCAGCACTAGTATGTGTGTGCCTATCAAATACAATGTGTCTAATTCCTGAATTCATGAAAGTGTTGATATTTGCCCGTTACTGCACATACCTAAAGTACTAATATGATTTACACACTATCCTAAATGATATTATTTATGGGTAATAGCAACAGTGTTTCCATCGCAGCCTCCACATCCACTCATTCGGTTACTTGAATGTGTTTAGTATGTTCTTACCTGTTGTTCTCCTCTTGTTCTATATCCAGTCTAGAAAAGCAGCTTCTACAGTTTGGATAAAACACACAGGAATCTTGTACAGACAGCACAGCACAGTCCACTAGAACCCGTCTCACCGACATCAACAAACGGTTAATGTATCATTAGCTACTTAGCTAATGCTAATGTATTAGCTACTTATCTAAAGCTAATGTATCATTAGCTACTTATCTAAAGCTAATCTAAAGCCCCTAGTTTCAGGAGCAACAACGTTGAACAAATACAAAAGTAGCTTTGATCGAAAGCATTTAAAAGTGAAATAATTATAAAACTGTAAAAGTTGGGACTTTCTGCGTCTTCTTCATGTTTTGATTTAAAGACATTAACGCGCCGCTGGTATGAGTAGCGCCCCCTACTGGACACATACATACATACATACATACATACATACATACATACATATATATATATATAAAGTGATGATTACATCTGAGGCTGAAACGATCATACGTTGAATATAAACGCAGATGTAAAATGTGGCTGATGTAAAATTGATTTTGGTGTGAACAATATTGTTTTGTTAGGAAGATACTATATTCATAAATGTTGTTTCTTTAAATCCAAGCCTAACTTAACCCACTGGAGGAACAAACTTAGATTCTTTCCCATTTCTTTCTCTTTTCTTCATGACAGAAATGCCTCTAGACTTGATTCATTTATTAAAAACTTGATATTTTTCGCCCACTTTGATGTTTTATTGTTAGTACATTGTTTTGCCCCGTGGTTCATTTATTTAGTTTGTTTAGCCTTGTCTTTATTCTAATCTGTAGAAATGTGAAAGGGGCCTATTTACTTGTATTTGTACTTGTAAAAATGAATAAATAAATAAATGAGAAATATTAAAGAATCCATACAATGTCCCAGAGATCAATACCTGGTATGTCCTCCATAGATCCCCTGTGATCTCACAGTAGTCATTTACACGTGTAGTGATTTTAAACTTGCACATTTTTGTATAATTGGTTTATTTCATTCACATATATTAGGATTTTCTTGAGCTCAAAATTTGTGACCCCTTGAAGAAAAATAACTGATGGCTAATCTTAGCAGAAATGTTAGCAAGAACATTTTTTTTAAAACATATACATTTAACATACTGTAATCATCATAATTTTTTCTTAGATTTATTACATTCAAAAACTGATTATAGAATGATCAATAAGACATATCAGGTGGTTTTTCCACAGGTTGAAGTGAGTTCATTTATTTCCAGTTACAAGTTGCACACACATTGACCCTAAATGGGATAAATGTTGACTTTAAGCTATAGAAAATACATTTTTCATATGAGAACAAAACTCCATGTAGCATACATATATAATGTATTATGCATCCTGTTCACATTTTTAGGGCTTTAACCCTCCAATTATCCTTGGGGTCAATTTGACCCCAATGTTTATTAAAATAATACTAGTTTTTCCTCTTTTTTTTGCTTCATATTTCATGACTTTTCCTAATTTGATGGTTACAATTGACTTTTTTTTTAATGCTTACTATACATACTGCACACATTGGTGTTCCTCTGGGGTCAATTTGACCTGTTTTATCTCTGTAAAACTCATCTGTCTGTGTGTGACCCATGTGTGACATCACAGCCTCACATATGACATGTAGGGGTACACCATGGGCACGAATGTGTGTGTATGCATACTGTTGCAGTCATTAATGTAGTTAATACACGCATTCATTCTAATTTAAAAGTTTAGCCTGATGATGGCGCTAGAGAACAGGTCGAGGTTTCATTATCAAAGGGTTATGAATGTATTCAACAAATAAACAAAGTGCCTGACACAAAAACCTTGATCAACAATTTTTCTGAAGGCAAATATCCCTGGGGTCAGATTGACCCCATGGGTAAAATGTGTTAGTCATATTTGAGGATAATAGGAGGATTAAAGTCTGGTAAAGCAGAGTACATCATAGATATGATCAACAATCACTAAATATTACATTAACCCCTACAGTTACTTTATAAATAATGTATATAATATGATAAGGGAATAGAGCTCAGCTTTCTATTTGACTTTAGGTAAAACAAGGTCAAAACTCTAGTACAAGTTTTCCTCATTATATTCTTTTTGGTATGAAAACTATTTCCAAGGGCTGAACATTTTGGTTCAATGTGTTGAACAACTGATACGACTGATAAAGGACAATCAACCTAGACAGAGACTTTTTGGAGCTTCACTGAATCTTTTGGAAATTCCTAAAGATAAAACAGTTGCTTTATTGGGGACTATTATTGCAGAAGGGATGTGTTACACCTTTTTTTTTTTCCAGAATTGGCCAAATGAACTTTTTTTCCATAATACATTTGTAAAAATTGCTTTGAAGGAATAAGGCTTTGGGCCACTGGGACCCGTACTTACGTATTTATTTAATAATGTGTTGTTTACAGCATGAACCAGTGTTAACTTTGCACGTTGAGGTTGTAAGGGAGTTGTGGGAATTTTTTGTATTTTTAATCCAAACAATATTGTGGTCTGTTATTGATCAGCATCGCCCATTAATGGCAGCACTGTGCCTATCTGTTTATGGTCTGATTATTTGTTTTTCCCCCATGTTTGCTTGTTTTATTTCTGTTTTTTTAACATATAGTGGGGGAAGTGGTTGCTGTGCAAATCTGACTGAGTGTATGCAGGAATGAGTACAGGTGAGAAGGTGAATGGGGCATGTGTGGGCGTACATGTGTAGGTGCAGTATGTGTGTAGGTGCAAAAGAGGGGATTCTTTTTTTAATATATACTAAATATCTATGTAAATTGATACAACTTATCATCACTTTAATAAATAACATTTCAAAAAAATACTCTTTCCAACGTGTCTCCTCCATATCCTGTCAGTGTCCATCACTTCCTTCCTGTGACAGACCTATTCCCTGTCTATTTACCAAGGCATGTATCCCTGTCTTACAATGTGTAATTCCTCACAACATAAAAAAAGGTGATTTTTAATAATGTAACAAACACTAAAAAGTATTTTTTTTGTTGTTGTCACAAATAGTTTTTAATAACACACGCTACATTTGTACAATCAATGTTACGAGTCACGCTCCAAGGTGAAAACAACAGTTAAACGTTGAAAGGAAGCAACAGACCACTGGATGCTACAATTTGTTGTCATAATACGAACATTTACAACATACTGTACATTTTATTGAAACACCATAAAGCTAAACTTAAATCTAGATAGTAACAAATTATCACACTTCAAGTGAATAACTCATTAATTGTTAGGCAAAAAACAACAACTAAATAATAGAATAACATTCTAATAAATAAATGATTTCAACAGTTTTCTTGTTCTACCAGAAAGGGGCTCTGGTCAGCATTCCTTTCCAACTGTGGGAATCTGCAACCTGCAGTCACAGAAATCAGTCAGAACCTCTAGAAACATGGTGTGTATTTTACAAAAAAAAAAAAAAGGAGAAGATTTAAACAAATAGATAAACAAGTATTACAGTATATATTTTTGGGAACATGTCAGCCATGTTTAAAGTGAATCAACTGGAGGACCTTAGCATATGTTCCTTCTTATGGACAAGACATTAAAACGTGTTAAATGGTAACGGTACTAAATATGTAACTTAACAATAAATGCAATTTTGTTTGACCAGAATTGATCAAAATCTAAATATTTGATGAGAAAGACTCACTTGCATCCTCTTGTGAAGAAAACTCAACTTCTGGTTGAGGCATTCGATCTCCTGACACAAGATTATATTATACATTTAGGCTTGTTTTCCAACAAAATGAAAATCTTTAGGAACCCCAGACATTTTTAGTATTATTTTGATATTTCTCATACCAACGTAGCATTGTGTTTAATTTAATTATCAATACCTGCGTTAGTCTTTCATTGTGCCGGAGTTTAATCTGAGGCAGATGGTCACTCAGTCTCTGGATCTGCATTTAAAAAATATTAAAAAAATCCATCACAGTGTACATGAGAGAAAAGCATGGAAATGTTAAATCAGTGATTCCCAACTTTTATTTTATTTATTTTTTTATTTATTTATTCAGTTTATTTCCCCCTCCCTTTCTTATTTTCTTTATATTGTATCTTATTTAAACTAGATTTATATTTGAGAAAGTGAAAGTACAGAATACAGTTGTTTTACATTGTGTGTTGCGTTTTACTTTGAACAACAATAAGAATTAAAAAAAAAGATAAATAAATAGAATTTTATTCAGTAATTTATTGTATTTTATCTTTATTATTCCCTTTATTTGATCACAATTACATTAGTTACCCAGATGTATTGTGTGTTAGCATATGTGCTAATTTACGACCCATGTCCACAAGAGGCTTTTAAAAAGGTTTAGAGTAACAGAAATAATAAGAAAGTAAGGAGTGAATATGCACTGCACAAAAAATAATAATAAAAAATTACAAAAGGAAAAACAATACTATTAATTACCAAACATCTCAGGCGACCCCCCATGGAGTTAAATCATTCAACCACACATTTGTCCTGAGATATGTTGATTAAAGTTATTTTTAATTCTACCAATTTTCATATTCGTCCTCTAATCATTACGTGTACGTGGCTACAGCAGCTCACCCTCCTGTTAATGGTCTGCAGACGCGTCTTCATACTGGTGTTGATCACAGTCATGGGAATGCTCCTGGGTTTAGGTTGCACTGAAGAATAAATAACACAACCGTGAATAAAAGATGCACTCACTAGTTTAAAATGTCTGCTATATGTTTAAACAGAAAACGCTACTCAGACAGAAATAATCGGAAAGTTAAACTTATAGATTTTAAGTGTTTGAACAACTTTGAAAAGTGTTTGTACGTCAATTTGTGGAGTACAGTTATGGAACAGAATGAGTGTAGGGCTAAAACAATGTTCAAAACATAAAAACTGGTGTAAATGAATTATTTTCGCAAAGGACAGGAATGAATGATCACTAATCACCAGTTGTTTTTTCCTGTTTTGATGATTGGACTATTTCTGAATATGTACTGTTTGTTTAATGATATATGGGTAATTCATTGTATTATTAGTTGTACTAAAAAAGCAAAAATCGGTAGTGATTAAAGGGGATTAAATACTGTAAGTTTACACTTCATCATTTTTTTGTTTTGTTTTCTAAACTATTGTTCTTTTATCATTTTACATGATCAAACTAAAGACAAATCAAATCAATCAATTATTTTTTATGAGAGACAGAAAAAGAAGCTTATTTATAGCTCGAAAAACAGGCTGGAATCATTATTGAAGGATGCATCACAAAAATATAATTTTCTATGAAAATGATGCACGTTTGAATGGATTTCATCATTGAAGATGATGATGTGCACGTTTGGTTTGGTAGTGTTCATGCTCTTACCATGCTGAAAGATTCGGGTTAGCTCCAACACATGAGGTCTGTAGGAAACAAAGTGTGTAAAATACACAATCAGTGTGTGCACTGTATGGGTACAACAGAAGACACACACACACACACACAACTGTACGTACATGTGCTTGCTGTTGGCAGGTATGGAGCTATTTATAGGGATCAGACGTCCACGGTGGTTCCTAATCTACATAAACAATTCCTCCCAATTATTTGTAGAAACTTGATTTATTTCTTTTTTTTTTTTTTTTTTTTAACCACAGACACATACTGTCTACAATGTTGTGTGTAAGGTGTACCTTGAATACGACATTAGAAGTGTTCAACCCAAAGGAATCGGAAAGAATCTAAAGAAAAATTAAAGAAAAAAAATTAAAAAGTAGACACAAAGAAAAAAAAAAAATTGTCATGAATTCATAATTTTGGTAGATTATGGCGCCAACAGAATAATGATAAAATAATCTTTCATGCCTGGATTATTGTAGTACTATCAGCCTGAGGAATGGATACATTTCGAAGAGCCACTACTCGTTCATCTGCAGCAACAACAACACGAAAATTATGCCATGATACATTTTCTGAATGATATGTTGGATAACTTTTTGGATACGCATCCAATAGAAAAAATAATGAATAAATAAATAAATTTAAAAAAAAAAAAAAATATATATATATATATATATATATATATATATATTTTTTTTTTTTTTTTTTAAACATAAAAGTGGTAAAACTGCCTTGTTTTCTGCCAACCATTATTTGTGTGGATTATGGTTCAGAGTCATTGTTGGAAAACATATCATTAGCCAGGGCAGAATGTAGAGTAAATATGCCCTAAACAAGTAGCACATTCATCAAAGAACAATATAAAAACACATGCAGTACAGCACAAAAATCAATGTGGTGATTCATTAATACATTTGAGTTGTGCTATTCAATCATGTTTACATTTGGGCCAGATTTCAAGACTACTAGAACTCAAACCAGCCCCATTATGGTATATACTTTTCTGACTTAGAAAATGTGACTAAAAAAAAAAAAAAAGCTTTCATAGACAATAATCCCTTGAACAGTTGTAAATCAGAATAAATGTGGTTTAATTTGACTAAAACAAAACAATTAACTGCTGACACGAAACCTCAAACTGCTGAACCCTAATGTAGAATAAAATCATCATCAAACAAAAAAGAAGAAAGTAAAACATTACAATGATTGATTCTTTGTTATTAGTGTGAACGCCTCATACTTGCATCAGCGGGTTAAATATAGTCAGTTACCATGGATACAGACGCTTAGCCCTATCTGTGATACTTCAGAAAGATCGTTGTTTTTCAAAAAAAAAAAGAAGAAAAGAAAAAAAAAAAAGAAATTCAAAGTACACACCGTTTTTGTCAAGTCGTCTCAGTGCGATCCAGACTTTGGAGACAGGAGGTGATCTATCTGAATTAAGGAGCGACATTTTATTTCTGTGAGACAAGCAGCAGCTGCGACTGATTATTAAACACCGGAAACACGTCAGACTTTCAAAATAATGTAGAACCAAGCCTAAATAAATAACTAAAATAAAAAAAAAGACTAAAAAAACGTGTGAACGTCTTTATATGAGTGTGGAAAGTTGCAGTCAGACAAGCATGTGATTTAATTATGTTTTTATTGTGATTTAATTATGTTTTTATAATACCTAAGTGAATTTGATGCTTATTTTATTAATTGGATTGTAGTATCTTGATTGTTATTAAATACACCAGGCCATTTTTTTTTATTACTTGTACCTTACATGATGATAATGTTGATAACTGTTGTTCAAGTTATATTATTATTATTATTATTATTATTATTATTATTATTATTATTATTATTATTATTATTATTATTATTATTATTATTATTATCAGTAGTAATAGTAGTATAGAAAACACACACACGCACATGATGAAATACCTCCGTGTGATTCTGTGCGTGTTTCTCCGCCTCTTTCAGGAAATAGAAGTGGAATTAAATTTCCACAGAATCAGTGGCGCAACATTTCCAGAGAACTTTCTGCACTTCCGGAAGAGCGAGCGTGCGCTGTGCGATACTGGAGAATGTATAGGATCGAGATCAGCCCGAATAATTAGGGGACTATCGTCGATATCGATCTGTTTCCAGTACTTTGTAATAATTAGGGACCGTGAATGCATTGTTATATTGATAGATAATAGAGCGTTTTCGTGACATTTTAGTGTTTCTCCTGGTTTTTTCTTTTGGATAATTAATCTGTTAAATTCTTGGTATCGATATTATCGTGTGTATAGGGTTTTCCCTTCTCATTTTTTTTTTTTAGATCGATCTGCCAACCGAAAGTACTCAGTACCGCGAATGTTTAACGCTTTTGGTAAATAATGGACTTTAACAGGTATGCTAATGCTAATGCTAATGTAGTAGTGTACAGGCTTTGTTTTAGCAGCAGTAAACTCATCTTCTATTGTGTTACAGCAGTTTTCACAACAAGATTCTCCTGCTTCTCATCACATATGTTTTTACTGTTCCATGTGTCCTAGGTGTGTATACACCAGTGTTGGGTAAGTTATTCTAAACTTGTCATATATTTATTTTACTAGTTAGTGGGATCAAAATGTAATATATTTGTATTACAATATTACTGTTGGTTTTTTTTGGGTTTTTTTAGTACTTTTGAGTTACTTTTGGTCCAGAACACTAATTATATCACACTGATAGTGTTCTAATAACATCGTTCTAAGTTTAGTTTCAAATACTTCTATTTTTGTTATATTTAACTATAATCATCATCTTTTTTTCCCCTCAAATAACTGCAAACAGTGAGAAAACAAAGCAAATGTGCACTTAAATTAAATATGCATGTAACTTGAGTTACTTTAATTGTAACTAGTAATAATATATTACCACTTTTCACCTTTGTAGTGAGTTACACTACTGAGTTACTTCAAAAATGAATATATTACTGTAATATATTACAAAAAAGAACTAGTTACTCCCAACACTGGCATCCACATGTAGAAAATTGACCCTATAATGAGCCCAGCTACTCCCCATCATCACCATTACATCAGTGTCGTCCTGTTTGTGTTGTACAGGAGATGAAACCACAGCAGGCTTTAAACTGAACTGCACCAATGACTTCAATGAGCTGATCTCATGTCAGCTGGAACATCCAAACTGTACTGGACACAGCCTGACTCTGCAGAACAACTGGTTGGAGTAAGATGCTTTCTTTATTCTCTATCTGATAATGCACAATTACCCGCTAATGGCTGGTTGATTATGACGAAAACAAGGAAATTAATTATTGAGTGTGATTCTGAACAAATGGAATCACATTCATCAGGAGTGTCGTACTCATTTTAGTTCCGGGGCCAAATATTAACCAGTTTGATTCAAAGTAAATAAATGATCATGTAAAGTAAGGCACCAAACATCATGACAGATATCAGTCCCTGTAGGATGTTCACTCAAATTTACCTAATTTTGCTCCAGCTTTTTATATCATTTGAGGAAAATTTTGAGTAAAATGGCTGGAAATTTGAGTTCTTTCAACAATTTGTGATTAAAAATGCTACTATTATGATTTTTTTTTAATCTTTTATTCCAAATTTATTGACAAATTGCAAGTATAGTTTACAGATCAGTAAAACATCATATAGGGAAGAAAAAACAAGGTCAGGGAAAACATCACTAGAATAAAGCAAACAGTTTTTTATATAAAAGCAGAATTCTTTCACCTTGTTTGTTTTTCAAAAACTTTAGAGAATTCATATAATAATTACACTCAATTAAGAAGAAAATAAAAATTTGGAAGGGATTTTGAGAATTTGAATGTATGAATATGGAATTTGGCTATTAATATGATGAGACCAATTATGAAAGTTATTGATTTATTTTTATTTTCAAAGATAAAATTTAGGGGTGTCCCGATCCGATATCGATCCGATATTAGCCTTAAAACGAATATCGGATTAAAATTTCTGGATTTATCGATATTTATTTACATTTTTTTCCCATTTTTATTTATTTTATTTACTGATAGAATACTGTAGATATTATTTTGAAGGTTAAGTCTTATGTAACCAAATGGTTAATAACAAATGGGTCAGTTTTTCTCATACCTCCTGTTGCTGACTATTGTTCTCTGTTTGCGTAACATCACTTGATCAAACCTTTTCTAACATTCTACACTACAAAATAAGTAAATAAAAATAAAAATAATTTAAATGTATGATTCATGCTGATATCGGCTCAATATTAGTATCGGCCGATACACAAGGCTGCAATATTGGTATCATATTGGAAATGACATAGTTGTACTGTTGCCGACCCACCCAGTAAAGGTCCGCGACACACTTTTGGGTCCCGACCCACCAGTTGAGAATCGCTGTTATAGAGTTTCATTGAATTTGAGTATTTGAAGGAGCTCAGATATCTACAAGTGAATTATTTGCATGTTTTCTCTGTCATTTTTACTGTTTCCTGTGGGCCGACTTGGATGCTCTCCGCTATTCATATCCCACAATGCAATGCACAAAACTTTTCCGACAATGTCAACAAACGGTGGAGCTCAAAGCAAACTTTCGAGCTGCAATTTCAACCTTTTACATCTTTTTAAGAGGAAACGATAATTGATTTATTGATATGAAAGATTCCTTTCCAGCAGCTTTAATAAGACTACCATAAATATTTGGAAACCAGATACCACAGCACACAGTTAAAGGTCTAGTGGATTTGTAGCTTCTCTGTCATAGTCAGAGCTGTCATAATCTTGTGTTTGATTGGCATGAAATATTCAGGATTAGGATTTTTAGTTTAGTAAGAAGTGAGTGTTTAGGCGTTTTTTGTTGTCGTTATGTCATTAAGACAGAATTATTTAGAACATTCGCACTCAAAGAACACAAACCTCTGCTTTGGAACCAAATCTCCTCTTTGCCAGATATTGGCAGTTATCTGGATCAATGAACCTGATCATGGTACCATGATCACTCACACTTTAAAGGCTAGGAATACATTTGTATCCCCATTAATAACGATACAGTATGACCAAATGTATGAGCGCCTCAATTTTTTTTGAAAAATTGCGTCGAAATGCGCAATCTGGATCTGATCCAGATGAAACTCTTTAGGATAATTAACCCAACATAACTGAGTCAATGTTCATAAATCACAAACTGAAATATGCATTTTATAAAATTTTGCCAATGATGAGAGATGGGGATTTTTAGATTTCTCACCCTGATCCAGAATCAGTGTACTGATCCGGATCTCCTCCAAAATGCAGCCAAGTCTTCGACGGTGTAAAGTCTGTCTTTGTTTAAAGTCTTGTCAGAATCAGTCCTGTACTTTTGATGTAATCCTGCTAACAGACAAACAATTAAACATGAACCAAGGTAAATATCACATGTAACATCATCATTTGATCATAGCATGTTGTAAATGATGTTGTGTTGTACTCAACAGGGTAGAGAATTGCAGCCTAGAGCAGTGCGGTAGTGGCTGGTGCTGCTGCTCTGTACAAATGAAACTGCTATACGGAGACGATCATGTGGTTACAGTCTGGGAACGAGGACGACCAATGGGGTCGAAGACCTTTGTAGTCGAGCAGAGTGGTATGTTGTCACGTTAAGAGTGTAAAAAACAAATCTCAGATTTTTTAAAGAAAATTTGAGTTTCGATTTGATTTTCGTTAAAAAAAAAAAATGTTTTTAATGCACTTAAAAAGGACTGCAGACATATCGTCAAAAGTGCAACTTTTTTGTTGAGATTGTCCTCAAGAGTTAAAATGCATAGAACAATCCCAAAATAAAAAGTAAATGAGGCTTTGTCAACTACATATTCTATAATATAACATTACATTAAAATAAATAATAAACTCTTCCCTTAGCATCTCATCATAGTGTGAATTAAAAATTGAACATGCACACATATAGCCTACTCAAAGGGTAAACAAATGTAAACAAAGAGGGGGCTGGCTCACTTTTTTTTTAAACTCGAATTTGCAAAATAAAAATAGTTTTTATCGCCAAATTTGATTAATCTATTAAATCGATTTTTTTCCTCAGCCCTATCTCTATCACAGCGGGGGCCACAAAAATGTGATTGTATCTGTTCCGAGGGCCACATTCATGTCAACATTTAGAATAATCTGAGCATTAATACAGGGGGAAAAAGGGTTTTGTCTTTGTCAGTGATTTTGTTGTGTGATCAGTTTTTAGTCATTTTGTGTGTTATTGTTTTTTGTTGTGTTATTGTTGTAATTATGTGTATTTTTCTGTCATTTTCTGCATTTTTGTTTTTGATTTGTGCGTGTTTGGAGCTATTCTGTAATGTGTTTTTTGACGTCATTTAGTCTTTTTAAGTGGTTGTTGCGTCTGTCTTTGTTGTCATTTTCTGTTTTATGTCGATTTGTGTGTTTTGGAAGTTATTCTGTGTATTTTGTCGGGCTTTATATTCCTTCCAACTTCTTGAGATACAATTTTTGGGGATTTGTTTTGGGGGCCGCACAGAATTAGATAGAGGGCCACATGTGGCCCCCGGGCAGTCTGTTGCCCATATCTGTCCTAAACGAATCATTCATCAGATCATTGTTTCCTACAGTGAAGCCCAAAACGCCAACAATTATTTCAGTGAATGAAACCAATGGTAACTTTGACATCATGTGGGAGAGCAATATGAGAGGCATCGTCAAGGACAGTCTGAGATCAGAGTTGACCTACTATAAAGAAGGAGACACAGTAAAGGTATTCACCTCACAGGTAGTTTGTCATCAATAATCCCTATTTAATCAACTATTATTGACTCTTCTTTTTCCCCCAAGCAGAACCACATACCTGTGAAACACATCACAGTTAACGGGCTTTACTATTACAAGTTACCTGGGCGACAGTTGGAGCCGGGCACCACGTACGTGCTGAGTGTGAGAAGCATCTCAAACTGGAGCGGCAAGATGAGCAACAGCAGCCCAGTGTGGCAGTTCAACACCTGTTAGTGCTCTCTCCTCTTCATATCATCATAACTAGGGGTGATGAAAAAAAAATCAATTTGGCGATACATCGCGATATTACGTTGCGTGATTCTTGGATTCAAAATGCCTCCATATCGTTTTTTCAACCTTTATTTAACCAGGAAAGTCTTTTCCACTGCAGGAGACATTGGAACTGCACAAAGACGTGCTCTGAAACCTGGGCATGTTGACCAGCTTGTGTTTTTTCAATAGAATCTAAAAAGAACTAACTTTCTGCATTTATTTGTTGTTCGAGGCATATACTGTACGTCAGTTAAGTTGCACTAAAGTCAAAGTTGGTTTAAAAGCCACAGGCAGACTGTATGTTATTTTTTTATTTTAAGTTGTTGGCACACGGCATGTTAAAGCCAATGTTTTCAGAATTAGAAAAGTTTATTTAGCTAAGTACAGTTTTAAAAACAGCACAGGGAATTTGAGTCGGTAGTCGGTTCGCAGAACAGAAAAAACAAAACACAAGCGAGCGGCGTCGTAGCGTCCGGGGTCGGTAACCCATGTGTATCAAATATGAGACTGTTTGAACTTCATATTTGAGTGTTATAGCGGTTTTCGACCTGCTCCCATCTTATAAGCTCCATCCAACACTATTTTGAAGTCAACACAACATATCGTCTTGTCTGTTAGCGTCGGACGCCACTAAAAGCGAATTGAGTAAAGCTCCTCTGAATAGTTTGCGCAAAAGCGAAACACCATTAACCCAAGATGGTCGACTTCTTGTTTGGTTTTGGGGCGAAGTCATCCGTAACTTTTTGCTCATCTTGGGGTCAACAATACATGTGGCAAATTTTGTGTGAATAGGACAAACCTGCTGGTCGTGCGGGTCCATCACAGTTTGTGCCCGTTTTTGCGTTGCGTTTGTAATGCGTGCACGACCAAACCGTTAGAGACACGCAAATTATTTCAATGATTTTTATTCTTCAGTGGGTCTCAAGTGTTCTGGCCCAGTTTGAAGCGAATCGCTTAGAGCCCCTCAGACCACTTCGTGCAAATGCGTTTTCGCCATTTTTTGATCAAAGATGGCCGACTTCCTGTTTGGTTTTGGGCGTGGTCAAAATGTAATTTTTTGCTCATCTTAGGGTCAAGAATTCATGTGGCGAATTTCGCATGAATCGGGCAAACCTGCTGGTCGTGCGGTTCCATCGTATTTTTGGCTTCTATAATGCGCGCTGTGCGGCCATTTTTTTAGCGATTTTTTTTTTTTTTTTTTTTTTTTTTTCTCCATTTTGCTAAAATACCTTTTTTTCAGCAGGCCTGAGGTGCGTGCATATTTTGGTGAGACTTTAGGTATCCTAAGGGGCATTTCCAAAAAGTAATAATAATACCCAAGAAGATGGTTCCTACGGCCTTTAGGCCTTCGGACCCTAATGATAACGTAAAGGATAAATAAAGGATAGATAGTGGATCAGGATAATAGATACATTATTTCTTTTCTTTTCTTTTTTTTTAGTGTAAAATATGCCAATAAAATATATTTAATACATAATGTTCTCATGAAGGTGTACACATTTACAGATTAGTTGTTTCTTAAGTCATAAAAAATAATGGCCTCATACTTTCATATCTAGATATTTCGTATCGTATCATGACCTATGCATCGGGATATGAATCGTATCGCCAGATGCCAGGCAATACACACCCCTAGTCATAACGTACAGCTCTATATTAATATATGTAAGATGTAGATACTGTAGATATATGACATAAGGCTTTACATACTGTATCTGAAAAACATTATGGCTTTCACATTTTAGCTAATTTTTCATATTGAATGACTATTCAGAGAGGCACCATAAGGTACATTTATAGTGTAACTGTTGCCTTTTCTCTAAATCAGTGTTTCTCAAACTTTTTTGGCTCAAACACCCCCTTCGTCCGACTACAACATTATGCTTAGAAAATTATTTAAAAACAACTCTAGAGCATAATGATGGATGGAACAAGTGATAACACACATTTTAAAGAATGTCATTTTGAAAATAAGTGGAAAGAAACAGTATTTAGTGCAGTGGTTTGCAACCTTTTTTGGATCGTGACCCTAGAATTAGTTTTTGGTCATGTTTTTTACTCAGATATATATATATATTTATTTTTTTACTGCATTTTTGTTGAACTAGATTTATATTTCACAAAGTGAAAGTATAGAAATACAGTTGTTTGAGATTGTGTTGTTTTAATTTAAGAAAAATAATAATAATTTAATAATTAAAACATTTCCAAAATCTATTTAAATCAGAAATTTCAGGTAACCCCTCATGGGGTCCCGACCCCAAGGTTTCAACCTTTAGTGGCTCCTGAATAGATTTATTTCAATAGTTTTTATCGTTTCTGGTCATCTCACGCCTGGGATGGGACCAAGACTGACACTTAATTTATTCATCTGTAGTGCCATCGCGTACCCCTAGGGGTACACTTACCACCATTTGAGAAACACTGATCTAAATCAATGTCGAAAATGAAGTTTTAAACTTTTTTTGTATTTCTGTTACAGCTTCTTCTTCTTCTTCTTCTGATTCCCTGCTCATAATTGTTGCCTCCTGCCTCAGCGTTGCTGCAGTGATCTTCAGCGCTTATTTCTGTTATGTAAAGTAAGTCACTCACAGTCACCACATCTCTGTATCTCTTCATCAGAAAAAGACAACTTTTTTTTTTTTGTTTTTTGTTGCTTTCATTGTTGTTATTTTGCTTATTTTCCTGTTTAGGTTCAAAGCAAATTGGTGGTACTCAGGGGTCCATTCAACTTCCGGACTATTGCTTTTACATTCAAGCAAGCAGGAGGTGAGCTGTAATAGTCATATTAGTGTTGAACGCTGTATGTACATGGTGTTGCTTGCCAGGGCTTTTACTTCGCTGGCGTCTCGAGGGACTCATCTGGTCGAAGCATTATAGGGAAAGAATGAATGGATGCAATGCAAAAGCTAATAATCTGATGGTCAGTATGAGTGGATCCTGAAGTTAAAAGCCTGGAGAAAATTGTTTTGATGGAGATCTGGTTCAATACTGTATAGTCATTCTGGATCAGTAGGAACTCCTGAATATCCCTCTCGATCATCATTGTTGAAATTTCCAAAAAATCATATCTCTGTTTGTAATTGACAGATGTTTATGAAATTTTTACTCAGTTATGTCGGGTTGGTTTCTCAATTACCCCATGGAGTTGCATCTGGATCTGATGTGGATTTAGTTACGATTTCATTAGATTCAGTAAAATACAGGAACAGGAATGAAGACCCTGCTGTACATTATAACCAGATGAAGGATGAATGAGAGCTTTTTTTGCCAGAACAAGCTTCCAGCTGTTTGTTGGTTTTGATGTGAATTTATTCCTCTTAAAGGTCTTGAAGCCTGTGCCTCCTCTCATCTCTTCAGTCTGTGTGTATCCTTTAGATTCAGAAGACTATCATCCATGGTTAGTATGACTGCACTGGTGGATCTAAAGTAGTCTACTGCACAAGATTTTTCCTTCATTCTAGCTTAAAGTGTCACTTTCCTTTCATCCAGGTCCAAAGTGTCTGTATCGGAAAATAGTAGTGGAATTTTTCAGCACAGTGGAATCAGCACTGGGTCTTCACATCCCAGCGATTCAAGCACAGATAATGTTCATGTTATAGAGTGTGTGCAGAGAGCTCTAGTGAAAGCATTTCCCCTCATCAACCTGATGTCACCCCTGGATCCTGACCTTCGGATAGAGAACAAAGTCCCGAGCTTGCCTTCTGGATCATGTCAGATTCTTAATAAAACATATTCAAGCAGTCTCCCTAATACCAGCTGCACACGTCCCATGGTTGTGGATCCATCAGAGGTAAAGTGGAGGACTGAGATGCTTTGTGACCCAGCCTACCGTCTTACTGACAGTGATGTAACAGCCTGTTGTCTTCAACAAGGATCGACTTTCACCCTTCCTGCTCCTCAAGATTTTATTTCATCTTCATTATTTTCATCCTCTGCGATGACTGACATGTCCTATCAGCCGTGCTCTGTAGATTCTGGGAGGGTTACCAATGACTCTAGCTCTTCATCCTTTTCTAGTCCCACCAACAGTGCCATCACATCAAACCTGGAGAGTAAAACATCTGTCAATCAAAAGCAAAGTGATAGAGAGACTACAGGGTGTGCTAAAAATCCAACTGTTGGGTCACACAGCTTTTCTGCACTGGATGTCAACAATAAGACATCACACAGTCTGACAAAGGACACGTCACCACATGTTTCTCACAACGTGTTTTCCTTTATAGGCTTCAATAACCACCAACAGACTGAACAAATACCTTTTCTTCAAGTTATCGCCACTGGTCAGCCTGGGCCACTCATCACTGTTGACGACTACCACAGAGTGTAGCTCAAAGGCAGTTGTCTTGTATTTAAGAAGACTAGTACAGTGCCCGTCAGAAGTATGCATTGATGTGAGTTAATTATGGCCAAATGAGTATGTGTTTGAAGTTCTCTGTACTCTGTAGTGTTATAAAGGGATTTATTTGCGGGTGCAAAATAAAACAGCATGTGTGATTTCCCTGGTTTAATTCTATGGGACATGAACATGATAAATGTGTTTGTTGTTTTTTTTTTACTCACTTTTATATTTTTTTGTTTGGTGTATTTTTCTGTAATGTATGTTTTTTTGGAGTCATTATGTGTATTTGTGTATCTTTCTGTTGTGTTTTTGTGCATTTTTTGTGTAAATTGTTTGTTTTTTTAACTCATTTTTATGTTTTTTGTAATCTATGTTTTTTGGAGTCATTATGTGTGTTTTTTTAATCTTTCAGTTGTCTTTTTGTAGAACTGTTTTTTGGTCGCCATTATAGAGTGATTCTGGAGTCATTTTGTGTACTTTTTGTATAAATATTTAGTTTTTTTATTTTACTCATTTAGTATATTTTTATTTGAGTCATTTTCATATTTTTGTTGTATTTTTCTGTAATGTATATTTTTTGGAGTTGTGTATTTTTTTATATTTCAGTTGTCTTTTTGTGCATTTTTTGTGTTTTATTTTACTCATTGTAATGTATATTTTTTGGAGTCGTGTATTTTTTTTTATTTTTTTTATCTTTCAGTTGTCTTTTTGTACATTTTTTTGTGTTTTATTTTACTCATATGAGTAAGTAAATTAAAGTATTATGTACAATTCGGCTGTCGTTTTTTTTTAAAACAATCATTTTTTACCTTCTCACCGAGTGGTCAGAGCTTAGCTTCCAATTAACAGATACACACACTTGGGGTATTTGGTCGAACTCGCACCGCGTCGGGGATATATTTGCTCCACACACAGACGTTCCTTGCTTTTTAGATAGATAGATCAGACCCACAGTAATGTGATTAGTGCTTGGGTACCTGGGTTTGACTCCCGGGATGGATGCAGGATCTTTTTGTGTGATGTTTGCATGTTCTCTAGTTCAGTTTCCTCAGCGAGAGGAACATTTACAAACAAAAGCATTCAAAAATATGGGGTTTTAGAATGTTTATCTTTAGTTACAAATGATAACATCCATCATACTGAATATTACCAGCAACTCACAAAACAAGAGATACATATACTTGATGATAAAAAGAACAAACAGCAAAATACACATAAATGACACCAAAAACACACGGACTAAAAAAGAAAACTTGTAATTATTACCAACAACAAAGACACTAAATGAGAGAAAAATACACAAGATCACTACAAAATACACAAAAATAACAGAGATACATACAAAACAACCAAAGGACACTAAAAAAACACACACACTGAGATAAAATAATTTCAATACTACCAACAACAGACAAAAACGTGACAAAATAAGTGAAAAATAGACTGAATAATAAAAAGAACAGACAAACAGCAAAAAAAACAAAGTCGCGGTTATCAATTAAAAATGCTTTCAAACTGTAAAGTGGGATAGGATTCTACAACTAAAAACTAAAACCAGTCTAAAAGAGCTGGGGTAATTCACTATTTTTGAAATATTTCCCTATTTTTTACTTTGTTTATTTTTTCATATCCACTGAAACATTTGTGACACTGATATAGACTGTAAATACATTGGTAACTTTAAAATGTCCATTTCACAAGTGAGAATGAAGAAATGTGTCGATACAGTCTCCACATTATACACAATAATGTTGTGGTGTTTGTTCTAATGGTTTTGTATTATTTTTTTAGAATCTTTACATACATATAGACGGAGAAGATGCACTAAATAAAAATAAAATAAAAAATGGTCTGGAACAATTAAAAGTATATTCATGTGATGCAACAGTTTATCATTACGACACACGTTGACACAACACATGACGGAAGTATTCAGCGACTGCACTCCGTCATTGGACACAAATGCAAACCTTTTCCCTCCTGTTTCTACGTTTAAAGTGGGAGTTTTCATTGCTTTGTCTCCATGCAACATGTGAGAATACAGATCAAACAAGTTCACACACTCAACCATTTTTTTTTTGCTGCGTTGCTCATCTTCTACCAACTAATGAAGATGTATCACCATATCACCATTAGCTTACTTTAAGCAGCATTTCCTGTAACGAGAGATCTGAACTAGCTCAACTGTAAAGATGGTTAATGGGAGGAGGTGAGGATGTCTTATACCTGTGAGGGCTTTGATTGGAGGATTACACCTAAGGAGGAAGGCTCACCATGTGATTTACTCTAAACATCTGAGCAGGTTGCTGTTCTCACTGGTGTGCAGTGGGTGACAGTTCTCTGCTGAGCTTCTAAAGGTGTTTGTGCAGCATGCAGCAACCAGTCCGACTGAGGCTGAGGCCGTGGCTGGAGCAGCAGATCCACTCTGGGAAGTTTCCTGGAGTCAGCTGGCTGGATCAGGTAAACCCTGCACCCATCCTCTCACACACACACTCACCAATGTGTGTAAAATCAGATTCTCTGGATGAGATCACAGGACAGTGTGACTGACTGACAGTTTACACGCTGATGTTTTTCCTTACAGTCGGCACAGATCTTCCAAATCCCATGGACGCATGCGGCTCGTCATGGCTGGAGCATCGACAGGGACGCTACGCTCTTCAGGAGTTGGGCCATGCACACTGGTGGGAGTCACCCACATGTTCAAATGGGCTTTAAACTTCACATGAGTGATCCATGGGGGCATGCACGGTGATGTAGTGGTTAACACGTCTGCCTCGCAGCAAGAAGGCCCTGGTGTGGACACCTTGGCCCTTTCTGTGTGGAGTTTGCATGTTCTCCCTGTACATGCGTGGGTACTCCAGTTTCATCCCACAATCCAAAAACATAACTGTGTGTTAGGTTGATTGGAGTGTCCAAACTGCCCACAGGAGTGAATGTCAGTGGTGTGTGTGTTGTCCTGCGATGGACTGGCCCCCCTGTCCAGGGTGCACCCCAACCTAACGCCCATTGACACCAGCAGAAATGTAGGCAAATTAAAAAAATTCATATCTAAGTTAATATTTGATGGATCTTTATGAAATTTGACTCCGTTATGTCAGGTTGGTTTCTCAATTATCTGACTGAGTTTCATCCAGATCAAATCCAGACTGCATATTTAGCTGTGATTTTTTAAAAAAAAGAAAAGTGGTTGGGAATAGAAATGTTATTTATTCCATTCAAGACATTAAAACTAATTTTGGTAACACTTGAAGTTTTATACATATATAAGGCTGCCATTACACTCTCATTAGTATGAATAAGGTGTCATAAAGGCTGTTATTAAGTGTCGTTCGCCTTTGGAGCTACAGTATGTTGGCATTTTTTGGGTTAGGTGGAGGGATCTATTCAGGTTAGGGTAACGAACAACACTTAATGACAGCCTTCATGAAACTGTATTCATGCTAATGACAGGTGTCATGTCATAATAATGACAGCGTAATGTCAGCCTTATGTATAAAACTTCAAGAGAAAAAAATGAATGAAAAGGAGCAGAAAAAAGTCGGAAACGTCTACCAAGCCTTTAAAGTGTGAATGATAATTGTAACATGATCAGGATCATTGATGCCGATAACTGAGTATCTGGAAAAGAGGATATTTGGTGCTTGGTGGAGGTTTGCACTCTCTGAGAGCGCTTGTTAAACCTGCGTTTATCTTTATCTAATCCAACAGGAGAAAAAAAGTAGGACGTAAAATATCAGGATTTAAATTTAGTCTTAATGTAATTCAATTCAATTCAGCTTTATTTTTATAGCGCAAATTACAACAAAGTCATCTCAATGCGCTTATCAAAATATAAAATGAATAATAAGAAAGAAAAAACCCAACAAGATCCACATGAACAAGCATTTAGCAACAGTGGAAAGAAACAACTCTGTTTTAACAGAACCAGGTTCAGAGGTGGCAGCCATCTGCTGTGACTGGTTGGGGTTAGTGGACAGAAGGATCAACAGAACAGGATAGAGAGATAGAACATCAGAGTCCCAGACTAGTTGAGCTGTGAACCACAGATCAGGAACTGCCATCATCAGCTTCACGACAGCTGAAACAGAGCAGAGAGAGAAGGGTGAGGAGAAGGCACTGACTGCAGAAAAACATGATACACTATCATCAAGTCAGCCTGCCTTGGCCTTGGGCCTCACTCCCAGTGACCTAGTCAATACTTAATATAATGCCATCTTGTCAGATGTTTGACATCTGAAAAGATGGCGCCAGTGCCACAGTTTGTCTCCTGCTGTGTAGATTTTTAATGGTCATTGTTTCAGCATATGTGATCATATGAGCCCTAATAACAAATTGATGTGTCCTGGCTTTACGGACTTATAATCGGGACTTTCTGTTAAGCATCAGAGAGTCGATAGAGGGCTTCTTTGATACAAGCGTCTCCTCCTCCTTTTATCATTGATGAAACCGTTTATAGAAGAGCCCATGTCCGCTCTAGTGGTTAAGGTAATGCTGTTATACGGTATATGCTTCAGCATATAAGTAGGTTTTGAGTTTAGCCTTAAAGATGGAGAGAGTAGCAGCCTCCCGTACTGAGACTGGAAGCTGGTTCCAAAGGCGAGAGGCCTGGTTGCTGAAAGCCCTTCCTCCTGTTCTACTTCTAGAGGCCAGCAAACTGAGAGCGGTTAGGTTGTGTTATGATTCATTTATGTCATCACTCTTTACGTATTATGCACTTTAGGTCGATACCAACCTGGCAAAGACAAACCTGATCCCAAAACGTGGAAAGCGAACTTCCGCTGTGCCTTGAATTCCCTGCCTGACATCAGTGAGCTGCGTGAGCACAGCAGGAAGAGAGGCAGTAATGCCTCCAGAGTGTACAGGATGCTGCCCAGGTCACAGGCACACAAAGGCAGGAGGGGTCAGTAACACAACTCATACGTTCACATATCCTACGACATAGGCTGTTAGTAATGTTCTGCTTTGTCTCTCCTCACAGGGGCACAGGCGCTCAACAAGAACAGAAAGAGGCAAATTGGTGACGATGTGAGCTCCATACACTCATGGAAACCCACGTCACACACTGCAGCAGGACACACACTCAGCACCTCTCAAAGCACTGGTTAGACGTCCTGCTGAAGTCATTTAGTGCTGAGTGACACAATGAAACAAGCAAATGGTTGTTTTTACTGTGCAGGACAATGGGAGAGCACATGTGAGGAGCAGGAACAGACTGAGGCTGTATTTAAGGTACGTTTGTTTTCTTTATGACACGAGGAATATCACATGGATCAGTCAGGAGTTCAGAGGCCAACAAGGATTTAAAGATAAAATACAGTAAAGTCCTGAATCAAATGTTCAATCACTGCAGTGGTTGTGGCAATGACAGGGAACTAGTACGGCCACAAATGTAAAATATATGATAATATTAATGATGATTATAACTGATTAGGACAGTGTTTATTAATATTAATAAAATTATAGCATAGTATGGTACTAACAATTAATAATAGAAACAATAACAAAAGTGATGATTATGATGAGTCAAGGATTATAGCTTTGATTATGATATAATTACAATATCAATAATTACATAGTAAATAATCTCCATAAATAGTACAAAAATGTGAAAGGATCAATTGCTTGGTGATTATCAGGGATGATGGCATTAGTAAATGTTGAACGGAATCAATATAAATGCTTTATCATCAACATCAATATAATGTGTGTAGATTGTGATATTACTGTGTGATGTCAAAATGTACTGAAACTTTTCTCTTGTTGATGTTGCTATTTGTATGTTTATAGTGATAATTGAATATGGGGTAGGCGCCATTGTTGTCACCAATTCCATCTTCTACTCCTCCAGACCATACACTGTAAAAAAGACGGCGCTCTAGCTCCGGGAAAGGGGTGGGGCAAGTGAGCAACAGCTGTCAGACAGCCCATCAAACGCAATCCTGGCTCTGATTGGTTCTTTTTGCTTGGTCGCGGTGCATTCTGGCAGTCTGCCAAAGGCTACAGGAACAGCAGGGGGGACTCAATGAGCCTGTTTTCTTCACACAAACTACTAGTTTCATGTAAAGCTGTCCTTACATAGTGACAGCTTTAGCAAATATGACAAAAAGTCACTTTTATGAGAGTTGCAGACTGCACCTTTAAGTGTGAGTTTGGACAACTTTAGCTGTGTGCTATTATAAGAGCCCTCTTGCTTCAACAGATCTCTTTAAAATGATCAACCATGATGATGATTTCCCATTGATATTGTCATCAGACGTGTCTTTACTGCTTTGGTTCTCATAGCTGATGGATCACCTGAGCAGTGCTGACGTCTGGAACCCAACAGAGCCCAGAGGATGGAAGACACACACTCTGTGGGACCACTGGAACTGTATGACACATGACTCAGTACAACACATGATATTTAGAACACACACACACACACACTCACTCACACACACAACCTTTGAAATGAACTTAGTAAGAGCAGCTGAAGGAAACATGGCAGCACAGATGTCGCCGTGGTTTCCACCTTTGTCTGGGATCGACTGAGAGGACTGATTATATTTCTGTGCAGGGTTTGCATGTAACACCCATGTAGGCACTTTATCCTGGATTTGCTGATTTCCTCCAACCATCAGTAATTGAATGACCTTGGGAGTCTGTTATTTGTCAGTTTAAAAGTCATTGTACAAGAAAATATAAGCATTAGAAAGATCAAAATAATGTAATATTATGTATGACTATTAGGGTGGTTCACAAAAATAATTTTCACCAAATTTTGCTGGATCACTTCAAAGTAAACATCAGTACCAAAAAAGCACATTTTTTCACAATGGTGATGTTTTTTTCTATTTTCAGGATTAGTGTTTGAACTGTTCTAATGTTCTTACTGGTTTAGTATAAACACAGGGAGAGACTATCAATGACCGTACTTATTACTTACCTTTATATCGTTCAAGTCAAAAGTTATGCATTCTTCGGTTGAGCAATAACAATTGTGAAAAAGTGTGCCACACTTTTTTATATTGGCTACATTTTTGGTACAAACATCCAAAATGTCAATATGAACAAGGCAAAATCTAGAAAACTTTTACTTATACCATTATATTGTGAACCACCCTCATGACTATCCTATTATTAAATGCACTCTCATTTTATTTTTAACCATCCACAGCAGATTTTGAAAAGGAACAAAATCCCACTTTACTCAGTGGTTTGGAGCTAAAGTTAATAAAATGCGTTATAGCCGTTCTCTGCTCGTCCTTACATACACTTTGGTTTTTCTCCTTCAGGTTCTGGAGATGACTGTGTGCTCCCGCTTCCCTCTGAAAACTACTTAGATCTTTTTTCTGACTGGACCACACTCCAACAGACACTGGTCCCATAGCCTCTGTGTCTATGGGACCACTGGGGATATGTTCACGTCTTTAGGCTTTCTGGCTAAGCTTCACTTCCTCTTTTTTTTTCCATTACTCATGTTGTCTTTCTGCTGAGAACAAGAGAAACATGAGATGACACAAGTTTAGATAATAAATACTGCTTTGTCAGTTTGTCGACGCGTCAGCCTTCCTGCTGAAGCTTCAGTTCCAAGCCACGCTTCACTTCAGTTCATGACTCAACCTCTGCTATACATGACAGTGGGCTAAAAGGCTATGGTTAGCAGTAAAGTGATCTGATTGAGCCTCAGTGAAGCATCAGTCTATGTCTATGCTCTGTAGCTTCTCTGAATGTTTGTCTGATGGATAGGAAATAAAGTGCAGCACAGACAGTTTACAGGTTTGCCAGAAAAGTTTACATTTTCAGTGTGAATGTGTAAGGAACTGAGAAAACAGTTATATACAGAACGCATTTAAGAAAATCTTAGAATTTATGCTGTTAAAACATATCTCAGTCCCATACACAAGGATGGTAAAATGAACTGTTACAATTCCCATAATAGTTTGTCATTTGTGTGATTTCTCTAGATTTACACTTTTTCAATGTTAGATTTTTATATAACCGCCTTCTTTTTAAAGCTACAGAATAAATCTTCAGTTTGAAATACTGTTACTGTTTCCAGTTTATCTCAACATTACATGTTGTCAAAAGCAGTGAAGACGAACAGAAATAATGTATTAGTGAATTACACACTGTGGTTTGCCCCTTTAGACATTTTTATATTTTTACAGTTCTACTTCCTACATGTTCTCACCCAAGAAAACCTTTTCCCTGAGCTTATTGCCTCCCAGATTCATATCTAAGAAGTATATTTATATAGCACGCTTCGAAACACGTTACACAGTGCTTTCCAAAGGCAGATAAATGTAGAAAAGAAAAGATACAGTCTTGGTCAGAGATTTAAAAAAAAAAAACATGTTAAAAGTTACTTAAAATCAGGGATGGCTCTAGAAGTGATTTAAATAAAAATAAACTGGCTCGATAGTGGTCTCACAAAATAATGAAAAACTGCAATCGTGACAATTTCCCATTATGCACTCAAAGTTGTTTGTTTACATCTGTGTGTTGGCACCAGTATCTTAACAGGCACAAGAGTTAGAAGTTGTGTAGATAAATGTGCAGTTAAATAAAAAAATAAATAAAAATAAAAAAAACATGACGAAAATCAATAAACACAATAATGGTTGAACAGATACGTTTTATTCTGAAAAAATGCAGAAAAGACAGATGGGTTTCCCTTCAAAGTGGGAACTACTTATCAGGCAGGTTGGAGGGGGAAAAACACAGTGTGCCAACGTGTACCTTCCCTGTACTGCTGTACAGAAAAGCAACCAGAAATCTCAATACATACAAAGCATGGATCCATCGCTTATATTTACAACATTGTCACAAAATAAGTCCTCTGAGAGACATTTCAAGGTGAAACAGTTTAAGTCACATTCAACCAAGTCTACTAGCACAGCCTGCTGGTCACATTACTGCTGCAAAACCAGCAATTGCAGCATTAAACAAAGAGTTGAAAACAGAGGACTGAGAACATAATGAATGGGTCTGACTTTACAACAGGAGGAACTACAGAGATACGGCACAGCAACAGCAACAATACACCATTGTGAAGTATCAACTTGTCTACGGGCAAAAATAGTGTTAAGGCTGTTAATATTACAAATGTGACTATACATCCAATGGGGTTTTTCTATAGCTGATCAACGTCATTCTCTTGGTACCATAACCAGTTTGACATTAGCACGCATTAACACCAATGTACATGCTCCACCTAATACATTCAACAGATTCTCTTTGTTGAAATAAATCCTTTATAGGTTTTACATTTAGGACAACCACATTCTCAAACATCCAGGCCTGCTGGTTTGCTATCCACCTAAAACATATTTGATACGTATATTTGACTAATTTCCTGGTTCATAAAACATTTGGACAACACTGTGACAATACCAAAAAAAAGATGAAAATGCTTTGATCAATAAAGATCTTGGCTCTGATTGACAATCAGCTGATGGGTAAAATCGAAGCTGCACTTTTTCCGAGAGAAAAACTTTACTACGTGATTAAAGAAAAATAGAAAGCCTTTGTACAAAAAAAGCAAAACATTGGCAAACGGGGAATAACATAATGTTCGTAGAGGGTGCAAAGCTGATACGAATGTCTTATACATAGCATTGGCATCTTATAAAAGCAGCCAGTGAAATTCAATCAGCTCGACCACAAAAACTGCGACAAAGATGGATTTTTCAGGGAAAGAGTCTTAAGAGTTCACTACTGAGCACTAACGCTGCATTCACTGGGCGTAGGAATTAGTAAAACATGACTAAGAAAATTTTTTACTGTACTTTAGCAAAACCAAATGACCAGTTTGTCACACACAATTAGACGGCATGACTGTGGTTAAAAAAGGGCAAAAAATCTAATTCCCATGTATGATTCTCATTCAACAAATTAACATGCAAAACATTATAATTACCACGGCCCTAATAACATTTTAATGTAGCTTTAGCTCTGATAACCAGTGTTGTATTTAAGATGTGTCAGAGTTTTCAAAAGGTAAAGTCCTGATTAAGTATGAATAGAGTATAACTATACACCTGGGAACTACACTTGTAATGAAATGCAGCAAAAGTAACTCCATAGGATAACATCAAATAGTTTAAAAAAACAGAAAAACATTTACTGGTATCACACTGTAGGCTCAACAACAAAGCAAAGAAAGAGGGATCTACATTAAGAGGAAATCTGCCAACCACAGGTTTGTGGCAGTGTTTGCAGAAATGATTTAGGTTTCACGTGGCTTTCTGTTGGCGGTACACAAACCTCAATAACACAAAAAGCACATACAATGTTCTAATTAACACTTAGCTCAGCCCTTGGCAGCGATAAGCTTCTAAATAGTACTATTAAAGCAAATAAGAAACGCTACTACAGAAGGCAGATAAAACGCGTGTAGTTTATTAAAACTATTTAAATGACTAATAAAAACAGTTGAAATTAATGCAAAATTCCTAAGCACGTGTGAATATACAATATGTGGTCCAGTGTCCTCTACTCATTTCAAGTTAAATACAAAACAGCAATCTTCAACCCTGAAAGCTCAGAGGATGGAGAGCATTTTGCAGAATGAAACAATGAAAATATTGATTTTTATTTTTATTTTTTGCTTTGCTACCTTCGACCTGTCGTCTGATGAACCTCTGAAAATAAAGCAGGAAACCAAAGGTTCCACATCTCCAGCGTGGCCCAGCCACCATGAGGTCAGTTTATCGATCAGATAATAAATACAGGCATTCCAAAGGCTACAACAGCAAATTATTATGACAACATCTTCCTCATGCATACACACAGGCATACGTTTGGCTGAGAATGTGAGCTTTCTGAACCTCCCAAATGCGATACTCTTTACAGTGCAATATGGCAGCAAACGGATAGCAGTGCTCTCATTTAAAAATAAAGAAAAATAAAAAATATACAACATTATGGAGAAGCAGTAGTTTCATCTTTTGGTCCTGTGTTACAGACGACTGCTTTTGTGAAAATTCTTCCTCATATTGACAAACAGTAGTTTCCTTAGAACTGAAGAGCTGTGGAAGGAGGAGGAGAAAGAGATTAACAAATTGCAGGATTTTAGAAAAGATAGTTTTTTTTTCACGTCGTGATAAAAGCGTGGGAAAACTGTAAATACTGACAAATATTTTAGACATTCATTGAATTTATATATTTAGAATTTGACGCTCTAAAGGACCGGATTTGTCCACCGGGCCTTAAGTTTGACACATGGGATTTAAAGTGCAAGTACACCCCCAGGTTTTGAGAAGCCCCTAACTGCAGCCTGTAGTTTGGGGCGGCGCTCAACGATCAATAAACCAATCGCCTTCAGACTTACTCAAACCCTAACCCATATCTGTTTTGTATGCCTATAGAATTATGTAACATATACAATTATTTATATGGCACGATTTATTTATTTTGAGGTTGATTATTTTCAACTGTATAAGAATTACACAGCACAATAGCATGCCGTATTGAGCTCCGCCCGGAACTGCGGACTGAAAGCCAATAGCATGCCAACGTTGAGCAGCGTTAAGCTCCGCCCCGAACTGCGGACTGCAGTCAGGGGTACTTCCAGGTTTTTGCTGACCTGCCACGAGAGAGTAATTAAAAAAAAAAAAGAATTGATTATGGGCGTTCCTCCTAGAGTAGTTAAAACATGCCCAGTCACAGCAGCCCCGCCCCTACAGCGCTGCACAGTTCTGCAAATAGCTGTCAATCAATGCTCACTGAGGGCTGTGAGAGGAGGAAACCTAGTCCCTCCTCCCATATTTTATAGGAGGGGCGGTGCCAATAGTGACAGTCAGTGATGTCACTGATCTAATCTCGACACTGACCCCTGGGGGACTCCACAAACAATGTCCAGACATGAACAGGACCATCCCAGCTTCACAAACTGCTGCCTGTTAGTTATATAGTTTTGTACCCACTTTAAAACCACTCCCATGGTGCCATACCATTCCAATTTATGAATAAGTATATTATGATCAATTGTATCAAAAGCTTTTTTAAGATCAATGAAAATCCCCCACTGCATATTTTTGTGATCCATTGATGGTGTGATTTCCTCAATTCTTTCTATTAATGCATGTGTTGTTAACATGTTTGACCTGAACCCGTATTAACTATTAGTGAGTAATTTGTGTTTGTCTATGAATTTGTCTAAACTATTGTTGAAGAGTTTTTTTGAGTATTTTGGAAAACTGTGGGAGTAAAGAAACAGGTCTAGAGTTTGTGAAGTGGAGTTTGTTCCCACTTTTGTACAGAGGAATGACTTAACTATTTTCATTTTGTTTGTTCAATTCAATGTAAATCTTTGTTCTGGTTCATAAATAAGTCCGTTTAAGTTAGCCATTCACTTGAAAGTAGGGCTGCTCGATTATAGAAAAAATATTAATCACGATTATTTTAGTCATAATTGAAATCATTATTCGTCAACCAAAAAGTTACTTATTTTTTTGTACAAAAAACCCCCATAAAATTCATTCTTTAAACATAAATAAAATCCTTCAAACACTAAAATCAAGTCTGTTCACTTTTGCACAAAACAAAACACTTCTTGCACGTGATGCGTCTTTGCTCTAGGTCGTCATCATCAAACCCACAATGTTCCCATATCAGAGAATTTGACTTGCCACTTGTTTAACAAGCGTTTTTGCTGCGTTTCTCCTGCCATGTTTAAAGACCACTAAGCAACAACTTTCCTCATGTTGGCCTGCAGGCTAGCTTTAGCTTTGAGAGGGGTGGGGCGGAGGGGAGGAGCTTGCATGTGCGTAGATTAAACAACTCAAAGTAAGTATTAATAGCATGTATATGTAATAGCTTTATTATTAGTAGATGGTTTGTTTTATTTAGTGAATAAAACGTAAAAAAATTATTTTCTTTTAATAATCGTTTTTTCTCGATTGTTATTTTTGTAATTGTTGGGTGTAATAACCAAACTCAATCAAAATTCGATTAATTGAGCAGCCCTACTTGAAAGCTAAATTGTATTTATAAACAGTGAGGTAATGTCTTTTAGACAACAAAGCCAGCTGAGAATAGAAGATGAAGACTCCTCCATATATACAGGAAGCAACGACTCCATTGAAAAACAGGAGCACAGACAACAATGTGTGCTCTGTACTTTGCTCTGAGCCACATAAGACTAGCCTGGTGATGTCAACATGATAAGTTTGATTCCAACGTGGGTGGAGTCATCATGTGCAACTTAAGCAACAGATGTTTGTTATGTGTTCATATTCATAAACTACTCATTTTGATTCTATTTTTCCTTCAGAGAAAACATGTTTTCCAATCAAATGTGTTGATGATATTGTTTAGCAAAAACAATAAGCCACAAAGACAACCAAGTAAAATCTTCACCTAAACTTCTTTAAAAGAATGTCTCAATGTGGCTTGTGCTCTTTAGTAGGAGTAAAATCTCTGACTAATTGTATGTGGTAACAAAGATGACAAAGCGTATCTTACCTCGTCACAACTGAGAACCTTCTGACCCTCCGTGTGAATAGCCTCCTTTGGATTTCATCTGAGCTTGAACAAGATCCACCTAAAACAAAACAAAAACAGCAGCACATGTTAATCAAGTGAAAAACAGCTGTTGGTTCTTTGGGTTTTAAATTCTGAGAAGGGGAAACACACCGATGCTAAACCCATGCCCATGTCTCCTGAGCCGACGTGTGTGGTGTGAACAAAGTTTGTTGGCTCGCCGATCATGGAGCGGTCAATACGTCGTCGTCGTTTCTGAAATTGTTAACAAAGCGTCTATTAACCCATTAAGTTATGAGTCAGTGTGGATCATGAACACTTTCATTTAACAATGTCCTTGTGATGAGGATTAAATAACACTGGTAGCCATTTCCACTTGAATTGTGGTTAGCCTCAGTTTACTTAAATCATAAAATGTCTGAAAACTTTAAAAAACCAGATGTTTTATAGCAAAAGTCAGCATAAATCTAAGGTGATAATAATCCTACTTAATACTTACAGGCTGTGGCTGCTCTGCAATGCAGCAGCTGAAACAAACCCAGAACTCAGTCATTCTGAGGCTGCCGGAGAAGCCACAGCAGTTTCCTCTCTCTGCTCAGACTTCTTGCTCCGTGTTAGTCTTCCTGCGCTAGCAAAGCCTCAAAGAAACACAGGAAACTGTTGACAGGCACAGACACAGGCTGCTGCTGGCTTCACTGGTGAAAAACTGTCGCCAAAAAAGCTTCTGCTAACACAGCGCAGGCAGCACACACCTGTAAACACAATTATCAAGTACAAAACAGAACATTAAAACTCAGTATGAACTCAATTCATTTACTTTTATTGTTTTCATCAAACATCTATGATACTAACCACATGAGTACTGACATGGACAAGTATGTGTACCTGATCCTTTATTGGGGTCTTATATCCCTCTCCGTTACTCACTTTCAAAGTAAATTTACTGATGCTTTACCTTCAAGATTGTAAAAACTTACTAACTGTAATGAATACAAACCATAACAATAAAAGTGTTGTAAAACAAGTTAAAAAAATAAAGAGAATAAATAGAAGAGCGAATGCTGACACAATTTAAAGTCAACATGTCCAGTGGCACATTGACATTCTTGCTGTTGTTTCCTGGGGTAAACAATGGCGTTTTTGAATATCTCCCTGTGCACTCAGAGGCATGTGATCACACCATATTTCAGTATTCCGCAGGCTGTTTGCACAATTTCTTTCAACAAGTACGAGTCATGTTAAGCACCATCTTCCTCAAGTTAATATTATTGAGATTTTTTTTTGTTCCAAGGACTGCCACCCTTTATATTATTGTTCAGGCAAATATCGGCCCACCAATTTTCTTTAAATTTGGTAATAAATGAGTACTTAACTGTACTATTGTCAAATTTAACAATGTAAATAAAAATGTAATGCAGTTTCAATCTAAATTTTGCAATCAGAATTATTTTAGGTTTCAGACAACTACATGATGAAAGTTGAGTAATTCTGTATTACATTTAGTCATTAACAATGATTTATACCACCTATATTAATGAGGAAGTCTGAACTGACATTGGCATTTCCAAAGTTCCTACTTACACTACTTCTGGTTGGCTTATTTACCACATTACCACAGATTTAACAAAAACAACCAATACCCTGTCTGTTTGCATTTAGTGCATAAGAAAGAGGGATATAAACCTAAAGAAGTAGAAGTAAATTTAGCAATTCAACAAACTATTTCAGGGGCCATGTTTTACTGAAATCCCTCAAATACATGCATTAGCGCAACTTCAAAGGTTTAATATTTATTCACATGACATAATAATACAGTCATGAATAATTATGAACTTTAGCTTTCTCACGTGACTCAGTTTTCTAGTCGCACTACATGCTGATCTAGAGCCTCTGATGCAGTGAACCTGGACTTTTGGGCTCACTTTTACCAAACCACTATATGTGTACTGAGCCCCAAAGCTCAGAGCAGGTTATCCATGTACTCTAAGTTTATATTACTTCTTTTTTACACCGGACATTTCCGTCCATAGATGGGGGTTGGTGGACACTGGAGGGGGCGTGTGTCACAAGGCACCTGTATTTGATTTAATTTCATACGGTTATGTTTTTGTGTGGATGGGGGAATCGGCGGATGTACAACCTAGTACAAAATGTTCCACTTCTTAGTACCAATTTGTTTTGTTTAATTTGATCAATACTTTCAGTGATATTTATTCTGCTGAATCATTTGTATAAATAAAAACAAAGAACACAAATATAAAAGACCGGGTAAGTATTATTTTTACAGTTTATTGATTGTAATGTATCATTTTTTCATTTCTTATAAAGAGTTTTTTAAATTGGCCTAAAATGCATCCGTTTTTATAGTTATACAATCAGAAATATGTTGGTTATGTATAGTTTAAAAAAATTCTTGTCAGCTCTCGGTTACCATCCGTCACTCACCAGCCAATATTACAATATTAAAGGGTCTATTCTCCCATCTGGACTTAAGCGTTTTTTTTTGTGCGCCTGCAGTTACGCGCTTCTCTCCTATGCGTATTCTCCTGTGTGTAGGATGCTGACACGCCCACCACACGTAAGGTAGACCAAAAGCGCATCTGTGTGAATGAAGGCGGGCTGAAGGAAAGGAGGCAGTGATGTCATTTTTTGGGGGCTGTCTAGAAATCACGGAACATGGAGTTTTCCCAACGCTTATAAATGTCATTGAAATCCTTGAAAATGATAAACGTTCACTTTTAATTTGAAACGCCTTCCTTGATAAACAATATAACAGGTTGATTTGATCAGATTATTGCAGTGTGACTGAGTCACAGTCCAAATCTCTTTCCTTGATCATCATCATGATCATCATCATGATCATCATCATCGCTGTAAAGAGTAATGAGTTAGATGCGTTGGAGATATGAGGAAATAACCCGGCCACAGAGCATCCTGCTTTAATACAGAGGGATGTTTGCAGTGAAACAGAACTATTGGCTTCCATAATACATAGTTTTAAATATAAATAGTTTAAAGCGACATGAGCTGAGCATCATTAAAATATGTTTGGGAACAGTTTCTGGTCAATCCTCATCTGCATATGACAGCTTGTTTGACTCTGTAGTGAATCAAACTGTGACTTTACGTTGGACATAGTATGAAAAGTTGAATCACTGTGACCAACGTGGACAAAAGTCTGCATCTGTCAGAGTTTTAATTCATCGCGCAGCAGCAGCTGAGTGATCACAGTTGATGCGACGCATGAGTCCGTGTGGCTTCAAATGTAACCCAGTCCATATTTCTAGTGCAATATAATATTTCACCTTATTGGGGCGCTGCACTTATTCCAGGGTTAGAAGCGCGTAAGAGGGAAAGGACTTACGCACACCGTAGAATGCACGTGAAGCCAGATTTGAATGGGAAGACCCACATTTCAGGGCTGCTCCACCCACAGTGCGTAACTGGGATGAAGGCGTGCAGCGACTGACTTAAGTACAGGGTGAGAATAGCACACAGCCAAAAACAGCGCTGCTGTACAGCTTTTGAAGTTACGCACATGGAAGAATATAGCCCTAAATTAATAATTAGTTAATTTGATTTCTAATGATCAATACACCTTTCCTAGTTATTTTATGATATCTTTCACAAAATAATTAATTTGGACAAAAGAATCCATTATTAAATCAATTGTATAAATATTTAGTCATAAGCCAAAATGTCAGGAAAACACTAATGCATTAATTTAAGTCTTAGCTGCTGCAGACACAATAGAGTTGAGGCGAACACGCCAATAACCCCAACAAAACTACTGATATACTTTGGTAGCTTTTGATGGTAAAACACAATGTTCTTGGTGAGCTTTCAAAAAAAAAAAAAAAAAAAAAAAAAAAAAAAAAAAAAAAAAAAAAAAAAACAGTAACATGTACACGTTATAACCATTTTTGACCAGTGATATACTGTAATTAATTTACGTTTTGTTTTTTAAACAAAATCTCAAGATTAGATTATATGCCCTACATAACACTAACCTTTGGAAGTTGATTGGAACCCTGTACAGTTTTCTTTGCTGCACTTAACTATTTTACATAAATAGTCATTAATTTAGGAAAATTATATATATATGACGATGATGAGACAGCACCCAAAAAACTTCAGATGGTTGGTAGCATTAGCATGTAGTCATTGATTTTTTTTCTTCTTCCATTATTGTATAGTCTGTAGGATTAAAACAGATATGTATTGAATGTGAAAAACACTAAATCTGAGGCATCAAGAACCGTTTTAACAAATTTGTCAATAATCCAACATTAGGAGAGGTATGAGGGGGCTAGCCGAACACACCAAGTAAGGCTGTTAATCAAAATCCGATTATTACACTCAATGATTACAAAAATAACATAATCGAGAGAAGAATAAACGCTTATTATTATTATTATTATTTATTAATTTATTTTTTAATTTTACATGTTTTATTTGCTAAATAAAACAAACTTCTATGATTTTGGATATCTACAAAGAACAAAGTTTGGCAAACACAGATTATTAATATGAACTTTGAGTTGCTTAGTGCACGTGCATGCTAGCTCCTCTGCCCACCCCTCTCAAAACTGAAGCTAAAGCTAGCCTACCTTGCACAAGGAAAGTTGTTGCTAGTGGTTTTGAAACACTGCAGGAGAAACACTGCAAAAATGCTTGATTTTAGTGTTTGAAGGATTTTATATATGTTTAAAGAATATATTTTACATTGTTTTGTACAAAAAAGAAACAACGTTTTGTTTGACAAATAACTGAATAATCGTGATTTCAATTATGACTGAAATAATGGTGATTATTATTATTTTCCATAATCGAGAAGCCCTAGATCCATGTGCAATGGACGGCTGGGCTTGGCCCTGGGTCAACTACCTTATTAATCTCAGTTTTTCTTGGTTAGATAGGAAGGGAGACTTTTTAAAATAGCTTATTTTCACTAAATAATGTATCACAAACATGTAAAGTCTAAGCACGAGAAGAAATGTTGCCATTTCTAGCCATGTTGATTTCAAAATTAATTCCCTCCCCCCTTCAAAATAAAATCCAGCAGAAGTTAAGAAAAAAACAGTTTGTTAGAAACTAACAAGATGTGCCACCAAATATGTAGACACTTACTTTTAAATCAGATTTTGGTTCATTAGCCATATGTTAGATACTGTACTGAGCTCTGCGTGGGAAAGTACCATCAAACTGACACATTAGCTAACAGCACATATTTCAATGTTTAATGATTAAACATGTATACTCAGTCTTAAAATAAAAATAGAAATCTCGGGGGGTTATATACCAAAATAAAAAAAATAAAAAAATAAAAATGTTAAGATCTTGTACAATGCAAACAAGAAAGAAGCACGAACCCTACTCCAGGGTTGGGGTCTTGTGTGACAGGAGGCCATAATGAGTAGGTGTCAAAGGCAGAAACTGCTCCAGGAAAACTGTCATTTTCAGCAGGTTTACGTTGAGCGTGTTTTAGACCCATCTTAATGACAATGAATGAATAGCGCCTCTGGTTCTAAATTAGGGCGTAAACGGCATTTACAAACAAATTTGCGTTATGTAACTTGGCTCCGCTGCGGCAGACACACCGTGAATCTTTGCTGGACTGAACAATAAACGCTATCCTGGTTAAAAGCAGCTCAACTCCCTCCACCTTTCAATTCACTGCAGCTGAATAGCTTCAATGAAACGAGGTCGTCCCCTGCAGCCAAACCTAGTTAGCATTAGCAGCTGCTAATATATTTAGCTCCTGTGCTAATGCTCACTAGCAATTTTTTCTCGTAATGACAGCTAGCTTACACAGGTAACGAAAAGTGAAACCTACATTTCTAGCAAGCGCAAACACGAGCACACTTTGTATTATTAATAACAGCCGTCAATTAATAAACTAATATTGTTTGAGCCCGAGTGAGGATTTTGAGGATGAACTTACCAGACTGTGTCCGGTTTGACAGAGAAAATCGCCCGTTGGACTGAACGAAAAAACCAGGAACTGCGGTCACAATGACGTCAGTCCACTTCCACTTTAACGAGTGACAACTTCCGGGTTTGACCACGTTTTTTGAGACGTAGAAAAAACGTCGTCCGGCACGAAGTGACTACGTTGAGTCTCAACATGAGGCCACTAACAGAAGAAGAGACTAAAACCATGTTTGAAAAGCTGTCAAAATAGTAAGTGAATGATAACTGAGCTCGCACGTGTGCATTTTACCAATACTCCGTGTACGTGTTGTGTGTAAACTGGGTTTCCTTTTTCAACAGCATTGGTGAAAATATAAAACTGTTGGTGGACAGACCTGATGGATCGTACTGCTTCAGACTACACAATGACCGGGTCTACTATATGAGGTGATCAACCTACACACAGTGCTTAGGTTAACCTCTAATTAGTTAGTATGCATTTGTTATGATGTGGATTAGAGCTGGGCGATATGGACAAAAACTCATATATTGATTTGTCTTCTCAAAATGGCGATAAACGATACACCTCGATTTTTTTTTTTTTTTACCTCAATAGAGTTTTACCAGAAAGACAATTCTGGGTAAAATTTGCTGATACAAAATGCCATACAGGCACATTTACTAACAAACAAACAACTACACAATATGTGCCACGTTTGGCTTTTTTTTCCTCTCAGGGACAGCACGTGTGAGTGAGTTCTGTAGTGTGGGTGGTTTAGGGGAAGGTCTGGGTTAGGACGCATTTAAAAATCCATTTAAGTGTGCTTTTCATAGTGTTCTGAGAAGTAACGAAAGCAGCTACTCCTAAAACAACTATTTTATTACAAAATAGACAATCAAATATAGGCTGTTGCTATTGGTCCAGACCTCAGACAATCTTGGCTATAGTTCCGGCACTTCCTGTGCGCATGCGTCCGCCAAATGCTGGTAGTTCCGTCACTGCCGGACCCGTATCCTTCTAGCTCTCATTTCGTCAGTCTTATTTTAGCCCTAATCCTAACTCTATTCCTATCCGAGGAAATACTCTAAATTTATTTCTTATTTTTTTGTATATGTATTCTTAAAGGTGGAATTTGCATGTTAAATATGTTAAAATGAAAAGAAAAAAAAAATGTCATAAGTGGGATTCAAACTCACATCAGCGGAAGGAAACATTCTTATGTCTAGCATCCTGGACCACTCAGCTATACTAACACGTTGTTAACACAGGCACATTACGCTTAGGTAGAAGGTCCGACAGTGATGGAACTGCCCATGCGCACAGGAAGTACCAGAACAATAATCAGATTTGTCTGAATTCCGGGTCCGGAACTAGAGACACTTTGTAAAATATGTCTCAGAAATATGGAAAATTTGTTATGGACACTATTTGACTGTATGCTAAGAATAATATTAAATTCTAGTATGATGATGTTTTGTATTGTGTAATTGTATATAAAAAAAAGGAAAAAAAAATCACAATATAAGCGATATTGTCGTTTTCTATATTGCTAAAACAGAAAACATGATATATCTTGAATCTAGATATATTGCCCAGCCCTAATGTGGTTTGTGAAATGAAATGAAATTGTAATTGTGGTGCATGCATTTGAGTTAAAACATGTATGACCGTAAAGTAATACGTATGGGGTAGTATTGAATAGGCCTGGGCGATATAGACCAAAACTCATCTCTATATTTTCTCTGCTAATGGTAATATACGATATAAATCTAGCTAATTTTACTTCAAATAAAGTCTGATCAGAAATACAATTCTGGGTTAAATTTGTTGATGCAAAATGCTACACAGGCACATTTACAAACACAAACAGCTGCACAATATGTGCCACTCGTCTTTTTTACCTTTAAGGGACAGCATGTGTGAGTGAGTTCTGTAGAGTGGCTTGTTTAGGGCAAGGTCTGGGTTAGGATGCACTCAGGAATCCATCTGTGCTTTTCATGCTGTTCTGAGTAGTAGCAAAAACGACGACGCCTAAAATGAGTATTTTGATACAAAACAAGCTATAATATACAGTATATTTATATAGGCTTTGTAATTTTCTATATGTCCAAAATAGAAAACTCGAGATATCTCCCAGCTCTAGTATTGAATATTTATATGCTCAGTTGACAATCGCACACTGGTGCAGGAGAGCCTGGATGGTTTCAGGTCTGTTGTTAAGGAGTTGTTGGTTCAAATCTCCAGACTAGCAGGATGAGAGGGGTAGGTTAGAGTTGCCCACTACTACCTGTAGGGATGTCCCGATACAACTTTTTCACTTTCGATACGATACTGCAGCCTTGAGTATTGGCTGATACCAATATCGATCCGATACAATATCAGCACGAATCATACATACTTTTATTCTTTATTTTGTAGTGTGGAATGTTAGAAAAGGCTTGATCAAGTGATGTTACTCAGAGAAAAATAGTCAACAATTCAAGTTCACTTCAGTTCTTTTTTACTATCAGTATATGATGGGAACAACTGAGGGCGGGAACAAAAACTTACTGGAGCACTTATATCGGAGATTTTAGATGCAGTCCGATAAAATCTGATATTCATTTTCTGGCAGATATCGGACCTATATCTGATATCAATGTCGGATCGGGACACCCCTAACTACCAGTAGTGGTTATTTTATTGCAGGCTGTCCTTTGATGCGTTCATTCTCACTGTTCTTTCTCTCCCCTTTAGTGAGAAGATTCTTAAACTGGCGACCAATATTTCACGAGACAAGCTCATCTCAGTGGGAACGTGTTTTGGGAAGTTTACAAAGACCAACAAGTTCCGTTTGCACATCACAGCTTTGGACTTTCTGGCGCCCTATGCTAAAGTAAGAACATGTACACGTGTTTACTGTCCTGTGCATCTCTGCCTACATTGTTATCCAAACATAGAAGATGATGTAGTAGGATAAAGATAGCTGTAAGGGCTGAGCACCTAAGAAAGGACTTATACATGCTGCACTCTGTTTATACATGTCTATCTTCTACTTGTCTTGTTCACACCTCTTAGTCCACATTGAGTGAAGGTTATCGTTTCCAGGAATAGACAAACTTTGGTATCCCAGACACTTGGACCTTTCAAAATGTATAGCCTAGTACTTAAACAATGGTAAGTAAAAGCCCTCACAATGACTAATATGGCTCTAAACAATAAAAGCTTATTTGTTCACAATAATTTTTATTATCAAAGTGAAAAGTGAATGAGCAAGATAAAGCAGTCAAATCAGTATTGTTACTATATTTTACCATTAGTATGTTTTTTTTTTGTGCACCTGCAGTCTAGGATAACGTACAAATATATTCAGCTATATCAATTAATGTAGTGTATTTTATTAAAAAAGTCATATCACTGCAAACGAAGCTTGGCAACAAGCTACACGGCATTATCAAGGTCCTCCAGTCAAAGATGAGAGGTTTCAAGGTGTGTTCTAAACAGTCAGTTCATTACATCAGGATTGTAAGGTATCAATTAAAGTTGGTGCAGCTGATTAAAATAAATTGAACAAATTAAGTGAGGCTTTTTTGATCCATCTGTTTGTGTCTGCCCTCACTCAACTGGTAAATTCATGTCACTATTGACTTTGGTGCTGTCTTGAATATAAGCGTAACCTAATGCTGTTTGTGTGCAGTTCAAAGTGTGGGTGAAGCCTGGAGCAGAGCAGTCCTACCTGTACGGGAACCATGTGCTAAAATCTGGCCTTGGAAGAATCACTGAGAACACCAATCAGTACCAGGGAGTGGTTGTTTACTCCATGGCTGATGTGCCCCTGGTGAGCCTAAGAAGCGAATTCTACATGAGCATGTATCATGGTTGTGTTGCTCCTTCTATGATGAGCAGTTTTTCTAAATTCACTTTGGTCCTTTACTTGTTTCTTAGGGTTTTGGAGTGGCAGCCAAGACGACCCAGGAATGTCGGAGAGTGGATCCCATGTCTATTGTCGTCTTCCACCAAGCTGATATAGGAGAGTTCATCAGGAGTGAAGACACGTTAACATAAAGATGTAGAAAAATTTAAGAAAAGTGGACTCTGAATATTCTCCTGCACCATTTAAAACCAGTAAACAAACATCTCATAAAAGTTCAAATGTGGGACTGTTTGCTTGGAACTCTTCAATCTCATTTCAATTGTTTAAGTAACTTTGTCTCATCCATCAAATAAATTCTTAACTTTGTATTAATTCAATTGTGACAGCTTTGCCTTTAATGTGAGTCATGAAGATACATTGAAGTCAACACATTTGTGAACCATTAGCATTTATTGAACTAGTTGTAAACATGATTAATGCAACAACCAGAGGCTCACTTCTACCACATCACCAAAAACATAAGTCAAAACTGTAATGAAATGAATGATTGGTCTATATCTAGTTTACACAAGTTTCAGCTTTTGCATTGTTCTCCATCTGTCCTTCAGGTTAACATTGGTGCGGTCATTGAATGAGTAATGTGAATTGATCTTGCTCCAGTTACCTTCACCAAATTTTTGTACACCTTTTTTTAACATCTGGGTCTCACTCTCAGTCCACATCTGCAAAACAACAGGCACCTAACATGTAACTTTTTGTACAGGAACTTATTAGTGGCAACAGAGTTTAAACTCATGCTTCAGATCTACATTAACCATGGATGGAAAATAGTTTTTTAAACAGACCATGCTATCACTAAATGCTCCAACTGCTTTTTCTTTTCATTGCACCAGTGACAGAAAAAACACTTTTCACTTAAAGACTTCAAATTTCAAAAGAATCATTCATTTTGCCACCAAACTAGGGCTGCACAATTGATCAAATTGTAATCGGGAAATGATTTTGGTTGTGACGATTAAACAGATATGATTGTCTTCAATATTTACATTTTAATGTATTTCATTGGCCTTTGATACATTCTTGGGATAACTTTTAAATTTTTTTTTTTTTTTAGAATAATTCTTATTTAAAGCTTCATTTTACACTGTAAACTGTACACGTACTGTTTAAAAGTAGTGTAATATAAACAGATTTTTTTTTTCCATAACATGATAATCAATCGTGCAGCCCTACACCAAACCTCCCATGAAACAAAAACTATTAAAATATTACAATTATGTTGAGTTTCAGTTTTGCTATTCTTACCCTCCTCTTATGGCCTGAGACTGAACTTGTGGTCTCGTCTAATTCTGAAAGAAAAAAAAACAAACTGCTTTACAACGTGTGGGAAAAATTGATGAGGATCAAAAACTTTGACGTCTTACTTTTGCTCTTTTTGCTTGTGAAATAAGATTCTTCATCACTCCATGTCTCCTTACTCTCCTTTGCACTGTTGTACAACACTTTCCTATGGAAGATTGCATGAGTTCCATTTTGTTTATCAGACATAACACATTGAAAGTTTAAAAAAAAAAACTCAAATTATTTTGAAGTGCTACAAAAGCTTCATATTGAGTTATTCTTTGCTGAATCAGGCGTCATGTTTACAAACCACTTAGAGCAGCTAGGTCCTTTGCCTCGATCTGAGGCTTTGTGAGGTGTGGAGCTCTTTTGAGGGACTGACGGTTGGTCTTCATTGGGTGAACTATCCAGTGAGGAGTCGCTGATATGCATTTCATCTGTAGTGCTGGGATTCCTGTGGAAATAAAAAATAATAAATTAAATGTAAATCACATTAATACGCTCAAAGTTTCAACAACGTATATGAATTGATTTACTGGTTTTGAGGATTTTCAGTCGGTTCTTTAGGTTGTTCTGGAGTTCTGACCATCTCCTGAGGGTCTTCCTCCTCGTCCACCGATGAGTCTGTCTGCCTGGAGTTTCTACATGAGGAGATTACACGTCAAACTTACAAATGTGCTCCGAAGCTTTACTGCTTATCACTCACTATATATTAATCATTTGGTTTCCACATATAAACAATGTATCTACATTGCATTATTGGCTTTGCAGTTAGGATTTAATGGGTTTTTCAAACCAGACGTTTGATTAGGTTGTTTTTACCACTTTTGGAAATAGAAAATCAAAGTTACTTAAAGAGTAACTAAACCCCAAAAACCACTTTTCTGGTGTATACAAATGTATTTGGGTATTGAGTGATCTTGGTTCAATTCTCAACATTTTAGTCAAAGTATTTAAATTTAGCATATTTAGCTGTAAAATGTCAGAGTGACAACCCTCTATTGAAACCTGGCTATTACAATAGATTTTTGCTATTAACTGAGAACAAGATCATGTGACGTTTTGGAACCATCTTGCATCACAAACAAGCACTGTTAGCCTTTGATAACAAGTTCTGATGAACTACAGCACGTACCACTTTCCCAAGAATTCAGTCAAATGGCTTGGTTCCACTAAGTAAAACAAATCAAATTGTGCGATGTAAAATTGTTATCTACGTTGAATTGCCTTTGACACAATACAGTATATCACACGACTACGTATGTTCTGATAAATTAAAAAAAAAAAAAATACCGGAAAAAGAGGTTACCCCCCCTCCGAGAGGCTCTTGACATCCGCTCATAGAATATCCATGTCAAATTACAACCCTATTCAACGAGCATTAACGAAGGAGTAGTCATTTAAAGTTGGGGCCCCCTGGCGCCCCCGTGGCACATACGAAGTAATGGGCCTCATTCATATATTGGTATGTGTCAGTGATTCAGTACCTCCAACTGTCACAATATTTGACTCAAACAAATGAGAAAACAATTTTCATGGAAATAGCAGAAGAAATGGGGGTGGGCCCACGGTCCCCTAATCAAATTGTGCGAGGCACAATCATAATCTACGTTGAATTACCTTTAAAACGACATATCACACGACTATGTTCCCCTAAATTTGGAAATTACAGGAAATGGGCTCCAAGCGTCTCACCATATTCATTCATAGAGTAGTCATTTGGTGCCCCCGTGACACGCACGAGGCAATGGTCCCCATTTATATATTGGTATGTGCCAATGATTCGGTACCACCAACTGTCGTAATATTTGACTCGAAAATAAATGAGAAATTGACTTTCATTTTTTTTCTTCTTTTGGGGCCCCAAATAAAAAATCGGGCTCTGAGAATAGATGCGTACACCTTTATAGATTATACCTACCAAATTTCAGCCCGATCCGTTCACAAATAACAGAGTAGCAGCGATTTTAACTCATTGCTTGCTAAAAACATCTAAAGACGTTTTTTTGGTTTTGACTGCCAAAGATGTTTATTGTGTGTTTCGGCTGGGGTTGCTAGGAGACAGTGTGACGAAGCTCTCCTGTGAATATCTAACTTGTATTATGATGTAGTGACCAACTGGTGCCATGTAGGTGGCAGCAACGTACCTTTGGATGAGAGATCACCTGAGTTGGGCAGAGCTCAGAGGGAGAGGAAAGGAGTTTGCAAGACAAAAAATGGTGCTACCAGAGTTAATGCTAAAGCTCACAGCAGCGCACACTCAACCAGAGCATGTGTGGAACTAAGTGGACAATTGAGTGTGTCATGATGGTGAAGGAAAACGATCAAAAAACGGGCAAGTGATGAGACTCGGCATGTCCAGGATGAGGAGGAAGTTGCGTGTGTGGAGAATGGCGGGGGAGAGACTTAGAAGATGACCAAAATACAGTAAGAAATCCATTCAACTCTGACCTCGATAGCAAAATAATGATAATTTTGCCATCAAAAGCCCAGTTTGTGTTGTAATTGCAGTTTGATAGTAGGAAACTAATGTTGAGGTGTCACTAAAGCAAAAAAAAAAAAAAAAAAATAATGCTTCAAAGTCACTAATAGGTTTTTTCAGAAAAAGACATTTTTCTCAGCTTTTTGTCACAAACTGGCAATTTGTGTGAAACCTGCCTCTATTCAACTGCTGATAATGAAGAACGAAACAAGCTGGAAACAAAATTATTTTTTCTGATGAAACTAGTGACTTTAATCTTTCAGAATCTGGTGTCAGATTTTAGAACACAAGAACAAGAAGAACAAGAAGAACAAGAAAAACAAGAACAAAGTGAGTGGCGTTTTTAGTCCGGTGAGTAAGTTGGATTAAGAGAAGAGTGAATAGAGAGGTATATTGAGTAGCTAGTTAACATAGCATGGTTTGTTGATTGGAGATTTTTTAGTATAGACTGTCTTAACTGCTCCAGGAGCCCCGCCCATAATCAAGGCATTATTTGAATTTCCCTCCTAGTGGCAGGTCAGGAGAAAGCAGGGGTTTAGTTACTCTATAACTAATTTTTGGATTTACTTTCAAAAACATAACCTGTTGCATCTTTTACATAAAGACTAACCCCCTTATTGAACTGGTGGACTGGTTGAAAGGTTCCCTGTTGGTCATGGAGTCAGGAGATTCCTCCTCAGAGGCTGTTGACAAAACACCTTGGTGAGCTGAAGCCCTGTTTGAAATCAATAAAAGCCTTTCAATACTCAATGATACTGGGCTACTACGATCCAAGTTCAATGGGACACTGAAACTTGAAAAACATCCATTTTTCCCAGTACCGTGTGTGGGGTTTCCTGGTAGATCTGGGACGTTTGCGTGTGGGAACGGTGACCTCTATTTCATCTTCTGAACACTCCAGAGGCGTTTCATCAACAGTAGCTTGTGGCTGAGGTTGGTCTTCAGTGCTGATCTCAGAACCAAAGAGCTCTACCAGTGTTTCGGAGGCTATGGTGCACTGGGAGCTTGGCTGGCTGTCTGGTTCCATCACCAGCCGAGCCACACTGTAAGGCCTCCTGCTTCTCAGCACAGGCGGGGTCTTTGAGAGTGAACCTGCCTGCGTTTCAGGGAGAGCGTGTGTTTGCTGTGGCTGGTCTGCGGGAGAAGCTTCCATCGGGCTGCCAGCATCTCTCTGCAGTCGGCACTCCAGCTCATTGCACACACTGATGTGTCTTTCAGGTCCAGGTGAGGGCTGCAAGCCAGGTTCTTCTGTTTCTTCCCGCTCTAGATCCACTTCTTCCTCTAGCTGAGTAAATGTTTTTCTATTATCCATGTCTGCAGCCAGTGCTGTGTAGGCCAACTCAAGTCTGGTCTTCTGGATAACTGAAAACCTGCTACAGCAAAGAATGATGAGGGGAAAAAATGCTGAGTAGGGTTTGGAAACACCTTTAAATTTTCAGCAAATTCACAATAACAACCATTTTAAACAAACCAATGATGACAGAGGATGTGGTGATGTGAAAGACTGAGCCTACCGTGTCGCCACCTGAACTGAAGGAACCTGACTGCAGGACAGTACTGGATCATTTCTGTCACTGCATTCAGTTGCTTGTCCTCTGATCTTTCTCTCCTGAAGAAGTTGCATTGCAGCCTGTCACATAAAGTGCACAGCTGTTTATTCCAGTTTTAAAAATCATGAATATAATTTAGTAGAGTAACTTTGTTGATCCCGCAGTGGGGAAATGTACTGTTATTACAGCTCAGATAAAGTACAAAAGAACAACAGAAGGCAACACACAGAATACCCAAAAGACACCCAAATACATATAAGAAAATAATATAATATGTATAAAGAATATAGATATATTTTCTTATCCGATAAGAATATAGATATATACATATTTACAGGACATGACTGGCTGCTGCTTGTGTGGTGCCATTTTAACCTATGGTGTCTGAATATTATTACAAAGCCACAATCATCACTTATTTCATACCTTGTGCAAAAATGGATCCCTGGATGGTAAGTTTTTTTGGCAAAAATCCACCATCTCCTCTGCGAACCGTTGAAAGTTCAGTTGCTCGATGGTTTCGTGGGCTTTGCTCTTTTGCCTGATGAGACTCCTGAATACAGATTCCTATGGTGGCCATTAAAAAGCATGTAGGATTCAGTTTTAATATCTATAAATAAAACGTTCTGAACATCTGGATGTGATGTTTCATGGAATGAACTCACCTTGCCAACTGATGTTGGGAAATGTTTGTTGAGCATCTCCTGAGCTTTGTCAAACCTGTCGTTCTTTATGAAAAGTCGAATAATCTAAAAAAAAAAAAACAATTCAAACAAACAATTCCAGTCATGATTTAGCTACTTATACACAAACATAAAAACACAAAATCATAGTTTACAGTGAGAATGCTCAGTTTAGGATTGTAACTTTGTAAGAATGCTGTAAAAATATGTATGTATAAAAACAATCTACCATCTCTTTAATTGAAGTGGACACATCCTTTAAATCCTGAACGGGAATATGACAATTGTGGCTTATTTCTTCCAAAACCATTAAAGCAGACTCCAAAGGAGTAATATCTGCTGACTCAAAAGCCAGATCTGTAAAAACAAACAAAACATGGGGTAAGAGGAACGAACCAACACAGCTGAAGTTTAACTTTTAATATCTTGAGATTTCTAAAATGTGATAGGAGCCCATTGTAATTATCCCTAACAACCAGCAGCTAGCATTTCAACAGGATCTTTTTAATATTAAAGGTCCCATATCATGCTATCTTTCACCCATCTCCATTTGTTCTAACAACCACAACAACATAGTATTTGAGGTTAATTTTCCCGAACTCGCCGGTTTTCCAGAGTTTTAGTCCAACGGCTGCGTCGCATTGTGTCACAAACACGTCAGATCAGCGATACGAGGCAATATAACAGGTACTAAAAATGTGTCTGCTCCAGCTACACCATGGCTGCCCACTGCTCCCCAGGGAGGGGTTAAATGCAGAGAACACATTTTGTGTATGTAGCTTTACATATATGACAGTAAAGTAAGGCGGGGTGATTTTGCCTAAAAAACATCTGTCATTCAACAATTTCAAGCTTTAACTCAGGTTTAAGCAAAAGTGCAACAGCAACTTCACAGTAGCTTAAAATTATCTGATTAAGAAATCAGATAACTTCATATTTTATAACATTACAATTAAAAATAATAATAAACTCTTCCCTTAGCATCTCAGCATAGTGTGAATAAAAAATTAAACATGCCTGTGGCACACATATAGCCTACTCAAAGGGTAAACACATGTAAACAAAGAGGGGGCTGGCTCACATCACGCTACGGTAACACACAAGGATGGAACGCAACAAAGTCCGAAAAAACTGTGGTGGTAAAAAAATGCCTGTGGCACACAGTCTACTCAAAGGGTAAACAAAAAGGGGGCTGGCTCACATCGCGCTATGGTAACGCACAAGGATGGAACGAAAAAAAAACTGTGGTGGAAAAAATAAAATCAAATATTTAAATAAAAAAAAAATTGTAAATTCTTTTTTTTTTTTAAACTGAAATTTGCAAAATAAGAATAGTTTTTATCTACAAATTCGATAAATCGATTTTTTTGCCCAGCCCTACAATAAACTATAATACATATTCCTTTTAACTAGAACGGCAGGCTACACAGAAGTGCCTGAACACATATCACTGAGCCAATGCACCGAACCACAAGATGCGCTGGAAACCACAAGAGCAGAGTACACCTCCGCATGAACAAATAGTGCATACAGTACAGTCTACGTTCACTGTGAAGGCGCAGCACCGGTAGCAGGAAAGTTCTGTATTTAGTTTTACCAGTAGCCATCACTCCTTTGCAAGCAAAAAAAAAACAATGGCGGACTTTCGCAAATGTTTTCATCAGGTTGGGGGTGGAGTCTATCACTGCTCAGAGGATGTTGGCCTATGTAAATTACACCTTTGGTTACGTCACGACTGGAGCTGAATCTGAACAGCCTGTAGGAAATCGCAGGAATCGCTTGTTTTCCTCATTCTGGGAGTTGGCAGGCTCAAGGAATACCAGTTTATAAATGTAGAGACCAAAAAAAACATGTTTTTCATAATATGAGACCTTTAATACACTTCTATGCAAAGGACTAAGAAAAAATGCACTCTCATACTTCACATGCAGAGAAACAACCTGTCCATTTACAGCAGAGTAAAGCTTGTGAAGGTGTGTCATATGTTGTATCTCACCATGGTTTTCACCCCCCTTTATCCGAGAGAGGAAATGCACAACTTGAATCATTGAAGGTAGGATGCAGGTGATGTCCACAGGAAGTGTTAAGACATCTGTGACACAAAAGTACACCTGATTCACATTTGAACAACAGACAACATTCTCAGACAATGAAAACAATATATAATATTTTCATGATTTGCAGAGAACATTTAAAAAAAAAAGAAAAACAATATAGAGCCTGAAACGTCACTTCTTTCAATAAATATTTCAAAGGGAGCCCTTTTTGGTGTGCAGATTATTGGTCTACTAATAACAAAAAATGTAAACTTGGAAAAAAGATAAACAAAATAATTGCAAAAACAAAACAAATGCACAGAAAACTACATGAAAAATAGGCAACAACAAAAGCACAAACATGCTTTGTGCTTTCCTGTATTAATGCTGATTGGTCATTATTCTAAATGCTGACTTTAATGTCGATAATATGGACTTCATATGGATCTTATTTAACACACATTTGAATTACCCAGCTGTGATAAAAGTTGCCCAACTCTGCTATACAGAAAAACATAGACAAACACAATATCAAACTCTGACAGATTATCAGAGAGGTGTGGCAAAAGTAATCCTCTAATCTTCATCCCACTCCCTTCCGAGCAGCGGATTTATTTATTTAGCTATGTTTATCTACATTGCCTTACAAATGTTGTAATAACAATAGGATTTAAAAAATCCTATTAAAATCCTACACAATATTTATCCAACCAACTTGCACTTCTCCAAATTTTTAGAAACAGACCATTAATGCAGTTTGTTCAATAACAAACTAGAATCCCTTACACATTTATTTTATTACTGTATTCATTCAATTGGTTTCTGGGCTCAAATGGAAAATTACTTGAAGCACATGATTAATAATATTCAATTTGATTGTAAACATATTATTATGTACTTTGAACCTAAGAAAATCCAAGTTGATTCCATTGTAAACCGGTTTATTTTACAAAGTGTCTATTGATACGGAAAGATACAGTTTCTACATAATCGTAATGGCCGAGTGGTCTAAGATGCCCGACTCAAGAATTATTCCTTCCGCTAACGTCGGTTCGAATCCCACTTTTGTCATATATGTTTTTTTAATTTTAACACATTTAAAAATACATATACAATTATTTTTTTTTTTTTTTACATTTTAAGGTATTTCCTGGGTTATGGTTAGGAATAGGGCCTAAATGAAAGGGTTAGCGGTGTAGCTAAAAATAAATATGAGCTAAAGTAAAACAGACGTGGTCCACCTATTACGTCACCTAAACTGGCCAATGAGGGGCGCTCCGTATGAATAGACATACTGTCTATTCATACGTTTCCCTAACAATAGCCACGGTCTTTATTTTATGTGGTAAATTCTACATACACAAGTGTAAATCCAACAAATATTCTTCTCTCTTTGTAAGCTTTCTGTGTGAATACATCAAGACTTTGTCCCTTATTCATACAAAGAAAAGCATCAAAACTGTGAGAATATACAACAATATTTTAGAAGTGATTTACCCCTGTTATTGTTTTTTTTTTCAATTCTGTTTGTAAATTGCTCGCTTGTTCCCTTTCTGTATCTTTGTTTAATGTGCACTTCTGACTTGTACATTTGTATAAAAAAACAACATAATTACTTTGTAATTAGCAAATAAGTGAAATTTCTCATTAACAAAGCGTAAAAGCTGTTATCATTAGCCTGCAATTCACCGCATTTTAATGTGCTCATTGCTAATTATAAACACTCCTCTGTTTTCAAGCTGAAACTTTTTTAACTTGATCACTAACTGCAAAGAAGATTGGTTGCTTGGCAACGCAAGACAAATCAAGTATATTTATTTGACTGACAGTGTTTCAGGTTCATTCATTTTTATCCTAACGCAAAAGTGAATCTAGCAGTTAACAGTTAGCCGACTTTAGCTTAGCAGAAGACAATCAGGAAATCAGTTACTTACAGTCAAGTTGTGACCTAATGGCGTCAAACTCATCGTATTTGTTCTCCTTAAAACGCTTCACCGCTAAACTAGCAAAGTACTCTGACAACCAGCGGTTCACCAGTGCTTCTACCTCCAAGTCGTCGATGTTTACAACCGTGTTTGCCGCCATGATGACAAACACTAGGTTGAAGCGGAGGACCTCTGCTTCTACCTAGGCTGAGCTGTGCTATTGGAGCTGTAATCCCACAGTCTGTCCTGACAGGCGACACCACCTCACGTTACGGGGCGTTGTAAGTCATTAACTTAAGAACATTCAACCAGGGACAAGTACATTAAATTGAGGTTTGTGTAAATTGAATCTATAACACAGCAAAAATAAAGAATAACCAAGAAGGTTGTCTAATGTCTACCTGACAGGCTGTACTGAGGAAATATAGTAACAACTTTCTGCTATAGCAGACACCGCCCTCTGCTGGACTGGACGAGATAACATCTAGTGGATTTTATTAATATAACGCCAAAAATATTTAATATCATTTCATGTATCAAAGTAGAAAAATAAGAAATAATGTAAAAATAAATAAATTAAGAATTTTAATATATGAGGTGTAATTTTCTTTACTAAGACAGTGTTTTTCAACCTTGGGGTCGTCTGGAATTAAAATGGGATATAGAATATACTAATTAAAATTGTATATTTTTAAAATATTAATAAATTATTATTTGATTGTTATTCTTTATCAAACAGAATTATTATATACTTTCTCAATTGTAGCTCAAAAAAAAAAAAAAAACTGTATAAATCTGAGCTGGTGCATCTCTGTGCACTAATCCTGTATAACAAACATGATTTAAAAAAATGTCTCTGAGGTCGCCAGAAATTTGTGATGTAAAAATGGGGTCACGACCCGAAAAAGGTTGGGAACCTCATGTTTTGGATATGAACATATAAACTATTTCATGACACTCATGGTGAGGCAGGAGTAGATTTAGACAGCGTACAAATTGGGATAAAGTTGTTTTTATCTAATTAATTATTCTAATTTTTTTATTCAGTTGGTCAATGTTTGAGTCACTTTGCTGTTATGTTTGGGCCTTTGACTGCATGGCGTCCAATGATTCATTGCTCAGCTTGTTCCCTCCTCTATCTCCATGGGTTCATCTGTAATGCCTCAGCCTTATTGTGTCTAAGTTCCCTAATATCATGTTAACCAACAAACCATGACTAAGAAGACAAAATAAAAAAGGAAACTTTGATATACAGTCATACATATTAATAAGATAATACCATTTGTCCACACCTTATTGGTATTGAACATAATTGGTATAATAGATAGATGTTTCCTGATACAGATAAGCCTTTAATGTGTGTAATCAGTTATAAAAATAAATAAATCCAAAGCACACATGATGCAGGCCATCCACCCTCAACACAATCTATTATTTATCTTGTTTTGAACTACTGTCTCAACCGATCAATGGCAAAGGCCCACGATAATTCACTCCTCATCCATCACCTACATCAGTGTTTCTAAAACGGGGGTAAACACACTCAGGTCTGGTAAGGATCAAAAATAGAATAGAAATAAATCTATTCAGGAGTCACTAAATGACTCTTTTTTCAACCTTGGGGTCAGAAATAATAACAATAAAAAAAATAGATTTAAGGAATTTTGTAATTTTTATTTTATTTTAATTAAAACAACAAAATCTTAAACAACTGTATTTATATACTCTCACTTTGTGAATGCAGTTCAACTAAAATGCAGTAAATAAATTAAAAATAAATAAATATCTGAGCTCAAACAAGATCAAAAACTGATTCTACAAAGAATTTGGGGTTCCCAGAAATTCTTGACATCAAAATGGGGTCACGATGCAAAAAAAAAAAAAAAAAAAGGGTTGGTAACCACTACGTTAAATACCATTTTATTCCACTTATTTACAAAACGAGATTGTTTAACGTGTGTTATCACTAGTTCCTTCCATCATTATCTTCAATAGTTGTTTTTAAATAATTTTCTAAGCAAAACGTTGTCGTCGGACAAAAAGGGTACTTGGATTCACAAACCACCGACAACCACTGACCTATACCACATACACAAGCCTGCATGTCTGGTTTACTCACTCTGAGTCATACTGTGTCCTATCACCACAGAAAACAGAACAGAACTGGCTTGGATGGTGAGGTCCACCACAGGTTAGACACTAGTGTAAACTCTCAAACCAGGATACCAGTAGGAAAGGGAGGGAGGGAGGGAGTGAGTTCAAGAGAAAAGGAAAAAGAAGGGGATAGACCTATATGGTTTATGCATCCAAAATTCTTGAAAAAACAAATCTCATATGCTTGATCCATGTCACCAAAAAGAGCCAAAATAATGGCCTGTGAGGACAAATCAAGCCCATCATTGCAGTTTAGACCATAAGTGAGGTTTTGGTATTAAATTAAAGTAAAATTCTGTGTTAAAGATGTAACAAAAAAAAATCCATTAATATTGCACAAAGAATGTGAAACATACTTTTTAATTTTTATTGGAAATTACGTGGTAATGTATATCACCCCTCAGTTCCAAATACCACCTAATACCCATTACTGTACTTCTTCTTTGCTTCAGAATCAAATAGAGCTCGTTACATCACACTGAAAAGAAACCCACCATAATACCTTTACATCAAATGATTGATCACGATTTAAAGCTTCAATTTAATCAAGTTTATTATGTAAAAGGACGACACATTATAAGAATAGGACAATAAAAAAAGAACTTGAATAAAACATTCAATTTGTACACTATATTGGTTATAGTAACCATGATACTTTGTTTATAACGCTAACAGACTCAGGGAAACATTCTCATATGATAGGGTAGGATAAAATCTTGTGTGGAGTTAAAAGTTAAATCAGTAATAAAACATCTGTTGCATTGCATGTCATTATTATAACTCAAAGATCTCATCTTTCTATAGGTAATATGTTAATCTGTCATTTGGTACAACTACAAAGTTAGGTAGAACAGTGCTTTGTTGCTTTGCCTGAACCACCTGTTCAACAGGTCTCTCTCCTGCTGTGATTATAGCTTGATATCATATTGCAGTGTAGTCAGAAAAAAGCCAGTGTTTGTAATAGTGCATGATTAAAAAAACCCAAAACATTAACTGAAGACATTATTTCGATCTGCTTGGACATGAAGCAGGTTCCCAAAAAAAAACAAAAAAAAAAAAACACCTATGGACAGCAAGCAACCATGTTCACATGAACCAGAGGAGATGTTTTCTAAAAGCTTAACACTGCATTAGTTTATTGGACCAGAAGTCCTGCTTCTACTGTAGGGACATTTCATTGATGCTTGTGTTTCTGCCATAAATACTCACAGCTACCATTTAATACAAGCTGCTTGGGCTTTTGGAGACATTTAAAAGGCAGCAACTTCCCAAATCTCATATTTAGTTTATACAGACCCAACCTTTGAAAGGTTAAATAAATCATTTGATTTACCTTGTCCACGGCTGGGGAAAAAGGAAAACTTCATAATGTTCAATGAAAAAAAAAAAAAAATCACAGCAGAAAAGAGCTGCTGAGGTGAAGCTGTCATTTAGAGAAAAATATTAGGCCAGCTTTGATTAAAAAAACACAAAAACGTCCCCTGATATCAGATAGCTTTCAGTGCTCTGGCATTTAGTCCCTAAATAAAAAAAATCAACTAATCTTTCAATAAGAGCTCTTTAATAGCGGGATGCCCTGATTTAACGGGGTGAGGTGGGGTGTCACAAGAATGGAACAGAAGAAGAAGCACTGCATTACAGACAGAGTACATGTACAAATTCATAAGTTAGTTTAAATAGTGAAGATGGGAGTTTCATCTCTTGACAACCACAGAAAGGAACAAACAGCAGCACATCATCCACCATAGATTGTACAATACTTTGATGATGGGAAAAAAAAAAAAAAAAAAAAAAAAAAAAAACTGATTAAGACCTCAAATTTAAACTGTAGTTTAAAAACGCCACATTTAACCAGTGGTGACTGGCACGTTCTCATAAAGAGTCAAACTAACACATTTAGAATCAATACTTTTTTTGTAATAAAAAATGGCAATTTTCATTGTATAAATCCCTTGGTCGGGTTAATTTCAGTGCTTAGAGAGTTACAGCAAAGGTTCTGCTGCTGTTCCACTGCAAAAATCTACGGGCCTGATGTTTTTAGAAAGGAAAAGATAAACAAGACTTCAAGACAACTGCTTCAAGTAAGCAAGAGCTTCCCGTGGCTTTCCTTAGCCTTCATCAGCAAAGCACTTATCAAAACTACAGGTGGACTTTTGTGATTTCACTCAACTGCGTAGATCCCAATGAGCCAGAGTAATGACATTATTCTTTCAGGTCTTCCTATTTTAAACGTGTCACCACAGAGGTCAAAGATCATGCAACGCAGCCACACCCCTGATTTCAAGAGTTTCTTCCAGCAATAGAATTAACCTCCCTTTTCCCGCCCAAACTGAGAAGTAGTGTCAAACATTACAGACTCAAACACAGTCTTTAACACAAGTCACTCATATAAAAACACAATGAGGCATATCAGTGGTGTGGATTTTAAGGTGTTGAGCAGCATGTAGGAGTGAAAGTCATGGCAAATACCAATTACCAATGTGTACAAATCGAGGTTCATCCATAGGAAAGACCAGAAACAAACTAAAGGAATCACTAATGATGAAGTGCTCTGGAGGAGGACTCACAGCTGTAGTTTCATCAGGATGGAAAAGAGAAACCAATTCCTTTTAAAGGTAACTTCTGACAGAGAGAAATATGACCGAGGGAAACAAAAGAAGGAAGAGCCACTTTGTGCTCTTGAATAAAAATGAGGCCCATGTTCACAGTAGCTTGTTTATCAATTGACTGATGAAAGCCTCCTTTCCAGGCCGAGATGCTGGCTGATTGTTGCAATTCATGAGTGGTGTTATCCTGTTATTCATGCAGATTGATGCAGTAAAAGTTCAATCTCCGGATGTCTGCTGTGCTCTAAATATCTGGGCCCGTTTACTTGTGTCATGAAAGCAGTACGTGTACTCCACTGCGACTCCTTTGGCTGGGCCCACTAAACAAGTCTGAAGCCCCTCCTGGTTTAGAGCTGTGGCCCAGTAATGACAAAGGACATGATGATGATGATGATGGTCCTTCCTTGAAAACTCTTCTCCTAAATCTCATGTGTGCAAAAGAAACCAAAAGGCTAAAACGATGTACCAAGGGTGCATGACTTTAGTCTGACAGCACCTTCAGAAATAAAAAGACTTGATTGAGACACATACTGCCCTCCTATCATAAATTAAAACACACACACACACGCACGCACGCCAAAAAAAAGCTGCACGTCAACAAAATATATAGCAGCTGTTCTGCAGTACAACCCCAAATAGGGTCTACATCAGCATCGGAGGCAGAGAATAGCGACTTCAGTGATAAATGTGATGCACTGAGGTGCAACAGAAAGTCTCCCCGTCACCCAATCAGTAAAGGAGATTTTGGGTTGAAAAAGGTTCCTCTTAGCCATAGCAGGCATGCAAGAACTCTGGCTTGAGATTGGTCAAGTTTCGGTGTACTGCGCCAGTATTCCAGGTTTTCAGACTGAAAACTCTGACCCGCTGCGGCGACCCTGTGTCAACAGCAACAAACGGCGCAGACGAAGACCCGTGAAAGGATTGCACCACAGCAGGGACGGTGGACCCCCGAACACAGTTTTCATTCCATCCCATCTCATACGACGCTCCCATGTAGGCTTCTCGTTTTTAAGACGTTCAATCTCCTGCAAGACGCACAAAAACATCACATCGCCTTAGATTTGGTTTTCTAACATTTTTGCATTCAAGTCACAGTCACATCACATCACAGATGATCCTGAATGAGGTACAAACATAGACATTTCTAAATTTGAAGATATTATTATGTGAACAGACCTAACACATGAAGATAAAAAAAATAGAATTGATCGTACCGAGTTACCGTGTTTCAGTTTCTCCACTTTTTGATTGACTACATTTGGACCATGTCACAAATCAAAGGGTCATGAATCATCAATTTTCCCCACATACCAGGAGTTTAGTGTTAAATATCAAACAAGTTTAATATTTACCATTTTCGGCCCTGACCTGTTTCAGAGCTCATGACAAATTCACTTTTAGCTTACCTCAGACCACAGGAAGTTCCTACAGGATAATGTTAGAAGATCTCGTATACATGCATATAATGTGTATATCTACCCTTGAAAATATTAATTTTAGACTAAGTCACCTCAAAAAGGTAGTTTATCATAATCAATTTCATAAATATGATAGGATTGATATTAAAATGTACTTATACCAGTATTTCTGAAACCAACAGATGTGGTGCACTAACCCCCAATTTCCACTGGATGCTGCTCCGCTGCGTTACGTCACCGCCACGTCACTGGAGCTGATAGGTTTCCACTTTATTCTATGTGTTAATTTCCACCGGGTCCGCTGCGGTGCGTGTCTGCTCCTTCCCAGATGCGGTATTCCGGTGCCCTCCGCCAGATATACACAGGGCTTCTATTTCTGGCGGACACCGGAGCACGACGCATCAATCAGCTCAGAGCAAATTAAGCTGAACAGGAAATTAAGCACGTACTCCGCAATAAATAATCGGATTACTTTTCAAAATAAAACACTTCAGATTATATTTCAAGTAACTACATCACCAAAACATCATAATGTGTAAAAAAAAAATCACATCCACTATATTGATTCCTCTCATACTGTAACTACACTGTAAACTGCGGCAACTTTGATTTAGTTCATATTTTACTGGTGCAGTTTTATCTCTTCTCTGTTGGTTGTTGCTAAAAAATGTGGCTTTGACAAATTCAGAGAGTCCAACCTTCTTGTTCTCCTTTGTTAGGAACTCTGACCTGTTTATCTGTTTATTGTTGCATTTAAAACACATACATTTAACTGCGTTCTCAAGTGATTATATAAATATCGTGAGAACTGCTCTGTCTCATGACGTCACAGTCGTTCAACCGGAGTGCACCGTGGCTCACTCAAAACGCAACCGGTGGGAATTACCGGACGGCGGACAACAGTGAAAAACCAGATCTGTGCCGTGGCGCAGTGGAGACGTATCCAGTGGAAACCCGGGGTTATACATGCAACTGTATCAATAATGTAACCACAGCATTCAAACGAGAGAAAATGCAGTTTGTAGTTGAAGAAGATCTCCAATCATATTGTCTGAGCTACGGCAAAGATTTTCACCCAAAAGGTGCAATCATACTTAATAGTAGACATACAAAGATTAATGGGAGGTTAGAGTGGCTACTGACCGTCTCATCATTGCAGATGGAGTGTAACTGTGTTCCAAACATCACTGCTGTGAAAGTGAGGAAAAGGATGGCTTCCAGACAAAGGAAGATCAGTAGCAACACAGACACCCCAGGAGAGAAGTCACTGCACTCTGGTGATAGGGAGGAGTTACAATAACTTTAGAATGCATGAATGAGTGATCGAAATTTAAAAAAAGAAATAAAAAAGATAACAGTAAAATGATGTCCAAAACAGTAAAATGCATTTTTAAACTTTATTAAAGTACTTGATAACACTGTCAGCTAGTGCTGTGAGATATGGAGAACATTTAATATCACGATATAGGTAGATTTATATCCTGATAATTATCTATATCCCAATATAGTATTTCTTCCTTAAAATTATGTGAAATTAATGGAAAATTGCTATTCATCATTCATAAAAAAATTACTAAAATACATCCCAAAATAAGTGGTACTTCTCCTTTAAGAATATTCGTGACTTTTGCTACATATACTGTTGTTGATCATAGTAGAGGTTTTGTTAGGTAACGTTCTTTAAAAGCCTTTCTAGAGCAGCAGGAGATAAATTAACGCTTTAATTTGTGAGACATGTTTGCAGCTATTTTGCCTGGAAGAGTCATATTGGCTGTGGTGACACAGTTTGTAACCAGACTAATTGATGATTCCGGTTGCCCCTGGGGACCCAATCAATAAAAGCAGTTTCACCTTCTATATTTTAGCAACAGAGTGGAACCAAGACCACACACATTCAATTATAAGCCTCCATTACCAATGATCTGAACCTACTTTTCCATTCTGTTTTTAACACTTACTAATCTAATCGCTGAAAGACAGATCTTACCATTCCACTGAGACTTCATACAGGTGAAGAAGTGCATCCCACTGAGGCCAAGGGCATGAGCAGAAATCAAGGCAATGTACATCTGTGGAAAGAGTGAAACAAGTCAGAAACCACACAGCACAGGTAATGTTAACACGTATTATTAACCACATCCTTTAAGTGATACATGTAAACTCATCATGGTAAAAAGCTTGGCTAGACGTGGCATCACAGCTGTTTAAATTCTTCATGGCATCAATCCAACAAGGTGCTGGAAAACCTCCTCGGAGAGTTTGGTTCTGACAGACGGTCAGATTTGTCAGCTGATTATCAAACAAGTAAATGTTTCTAACCACTAAAGGTGGGCCTTTGCATTGAGATTAGGGCTGAACAATTTTGGAAAATCATATAATTGCAATTTTTTCCTCAATATTGCGATTAAATATGCAATAATCTTTCCAAGGGCCTGTTGTCATGTATTTTTCAATGAACACAATAAATCAGCGTTTTATAATGAACTATTTCAGATTTAGTTAAACTTTAAATAAATATAGAATCTACATTTTAAAGCAGAGATTACAACAATAAAACAAACAAATCTGTGGCTTTACTTCTTCAACATATCTAACTAACTTGTGGACTGCACTACTTAAACACACTCTGAACTTAACAGGACAGTCTATAAATAAATAAAATAAACAGATATAAAAAAATAAAATAAAGCTTACTATTATCCAGTCAGTAACGTCAAACATACTAAAGTGCAGGAAAAGCAAGGAGAGCTAATATCTGCTTAAACCAATTGGACATTTTTTAGGTAAATCAAACTCCCAACAAAATTAAAATAAATTATTGCTAAAAAATTGCAGCCATTGCGATGCAATTTTTGCAATTAATCATTCAGCCTTAATTGAGATCTGGTGACTAGTCTGAAGTAAAAACAAAACTACAACTTGTGAGTTGTCAGTGTGGTCAAAGGGATAGATAATATCAGCACCAATACTCAGGTTAATGAATGCAATAATCAAAAAAAGGTTCCCCCAAGTCTTTGTTTGATGTTTGAAGACACTTCTGCTCAAATAGTAAAACACGTAATTGAATAGCTTTTCTTTTTTTTTTTACAGATAGATTGTAAATATGTTTAAGGTGTATAGTCACTGCGTCAGTGTGCAGTAACTAGAATCCTTCAGCATATCAAACATACATAACTACTACTTCTGGATAAAGCAAACAAACAGTTGTTATGGCAATTATTATATTCATCATCATATCATCAAATGTGTGTTCATGTGTACAATTTGTCATGTTTTAATACATGATGACTGCATTACTCTTTGCACTTTTGAATAGCTGAGTCATGTTAGATTAACAATACAGATCGTATTGTATCCACAGTGCAACACAAGACTGTCTGAAGGCCAAACTCAAACTCACATGCAGATATACACGCACACACACTATCAAGGACAGATACCAGTGGCGCAGGCCTTCCTCATAATATACACGTCTTCATCATCCTCCAATGTTTCCACTGTTGGGAGCATCTGACTCCCTCCTTTTCTTTTTTTCAGGGTTGGGACTTTTTCTCATATCTGTATAAAGCTTAAACTGTGAAACTGTTGGTCAGTCTTGCTTTTTTCCTCTGGCCGGAGCTTTTTGACTATCCTGCGTTGTTTCTTGCCGCCTTTAATCCCAACAGGATGGGACACTTCTTTTGTACACTTTTTAATTTAGTTTATAATAAATCTTTCTTTTTTTATAAAATCATCACGCTTCGACTGGACTCCATCATTCAATCAGAGCAATAAATCATGTCTCCAAATGAGGTCAACCGCAAATTTGCCGTGACACAGTGCACTCTATATGTACTTACAGTGAAAAGAACAAAGAATCTCTGGTTCTTCTCTCCAACGCAGTTATTCACCCAGGGACAGTGATGATCCATCTTGCGGATGCATCGTTTACAAATACTGTAGGCAGAGGATAAAGATCAATATTATTAAAAAAATAACTCTGATGTGACATCATGGGGCAATAAAAAATGACTGCTTTAGGGCTGTAGTAAGCAATTATTTTTGTAATCCATTAATCCATCCATTTCTTTTGAAACGACTGTTCTTCAGTGTTAAGACCTAATGATATAATATTCTCTAACAAAATTACACAACACAAAAATCCTTCAGCTCTTCTTATTGTACAAAAAAAAGAAGAATATAAAGAATTACTTGTACATGATATTTTATATAGGCATTACTTAAACACAACCACAGTGTTTAGGTCAAAAAATAGGTAAAACAAAGCTTTTTCCCTTAAAGTTTAACAATAAAATTCTGTATTTAACTTGAAAAGTAAGTCAAAAAGAAATAATATAATGCTAATATCTGTTAAGAGGCGTGTCCTCAATAACAAATACAGTTCCCTTTAAATATTAAAAAAATAACAAAACATTATTTTGTTTTAATTAACAGGTATACGGTTACACTTCCCTTTTTATGTTCCCATTTGTATTGTTAATAAATCAACAAACCTTTTGTTTTGAAACTATTCAAATTATAGAGGGTGCATTTGATTCTAATCTTCAGAGCTTCTATTTACTGGTTGCTCCATTGTTATAAGTTGGGTTGATAACTCCCATATCTACAGCTATACTACACACTGCTCTCTTTTTGTTCAGTGCGTAATAACCCCACACTTTCAGTCGCCGTCTTTTCCTTGTCGGTAAACTTTGATTTTTGCTGCTATTTCCGACACGCTGCATGTGAATCGGTTTAATCATTGAATCGTTTCGGCTCTACTCGACTATAAAGTAGCTTCAACATAAAAGTGTTGGATTCTGGTCCTGGAGAGACAGAGTCCTGCAAGTTTTCAATGTCACATGATGGCAGAGGAAATGAAAAAGCTAAACCTATCCACACTGACCTGCAGTGGTGTGCCCTCTCAGGCTTGATGCTACAGCACTTGGGGCACTTGTAGATGACTTCACCAGGCTTTAGGTGCAAGCTCTCCATATACTCCTTAGTGGCATTGCCCTTAGGAACAGCACCCTGATAGGAAAATATAAACAGGAAAGGTTAGTGTTAGGCAAGACATAGTATTATTTAAGACGACTGCTGCTTCCTCAGGTGAAAAAATTCAATTCCAAAAATCTAATTTTCTTTAAAAAAGGAATATTCAGCCGTCAGGCATACAACAGTTACTGAGACATAGAAGAATCTATTAGAGGAGGGAAACGCAACAGAATTACCTCCAAGCAAAATATTTGTTTATACAAAATCAGAGAAAAATATTTGTTGTTAACTTATGACAAATGCAACTCAAGATGAAATAAATCAAATACATTTTTAGAGTTCCTACATTTTGCCATATAAATACCTATTCAAGCTATTGTTGTATTTCATAGGATTATAATTATGTATTTGATTGACCTCTCGGCCAATCGGGGCGACCGTGGCTTAGTGGTAGAGTGGGTCGTCCAATAACCAAAGGGTTGGGGGTTCTAATCCTGTTCAATCCAAGTCATTGTCGCTGTGTCCTTGTGCAAGGCACTTTACCCACATTGCCTCGTATGAATGGGTATGAATTCTGCATAAATGTTGGTGATGGTCAGTGTAGGCGCAAAATGGCAGCTTCTGCCAGTATGCCCCAGGGCAGCTGTGGCTAAAATGTAGCTTACCACTACCGGTATGACTGATGTGAGTGATTGGTTTGAATGAATAATGGTTTATGTACGTGCTTTGTCCATTTATAAAAAGTGATGCATAAATCCAAGCCATTATTATTATTTTAAACACTTGAACTTCTCCTGTAGGTTCCAAGCATCAGCATTTCTGATCAAGACAACATTTCAAAATCTGAATCAACTTTATTGGCCATGTAATGTATGTTATACACAGGAAATTTGACTTGGTGAACTGTGCTCTCTCTAACAATGTAAATTAAATAATTAATTAAATCAATTAAATAATAATCAACTAGAAAAAATATAAACAGTGGTTAAAGACTAATATGTGCTAAACTAAATAATAATAATAATAACTATGACAATAATAAACACAATAACAATAATAATAATAATAATAGAATAATAGTGCAGTAGTGCACTGATGAGTAGTGCAGGTGAATATTTAAATTAAATACTATACATACATGTACATTCACAATGACAGTTTGTTCAAGGGTTGAGACATGTTAAGTTCCAGGGTTATTTCACACAAACAGCTCTGACACTCTGTTTAGCATTGATCAGAGTGACAGCCTGGGGGAAGAAACTGTTGTTTTGGCGTACAGTGATCTGTAGCGTCTGCCGGAGGGAAGGAGTTTGAACAGATTGTGTCCAGGGTGAGAGGGGTCAGCAGTGATGTTCCCTGCCCGTTTTCTGAATCTGGATAGGTATAAGTCTTGGATGGGGGGCAGTTCGACACCGATGAGCTTTTCTGCAGACCTGATTATTCGCTGTAGTCTGTCTGTCTAGTTTGGTTTTTACAGTAAACTGGGCTCTTAGGATCTTGTGTTCCAGTAATGCAGAAGAGCTTGAAAACATGTGTGTGTGCAGCCAGCAGTGATGGAATGGCATCAACAAGTCTGTCTGGAGTTACATGAAATGGAAAAACCTACCAAAGTTATTTCTTAAAGTGTTAGAATACAAAATAAATTATAGTTGAAAGGAAAAACTTGATCATACCAACAATACTGATGTTCTTTCAGGTAAAATTATGCCCAAAGCCCAGTCTTGTTTTCCCATCTCTACCATGTAAGTACGGTATAATTTTGACCAGCATTTATTCATTTGTTTCATGTGAGTAGGATTACATCAAAAGTACTAAACAGATTTGAACCAAACTTTAACCAAGGATAAACCTTATGCCTGGGAAAATTCCATGATATTTTGGAGGGGATATGGATCAATATACTGATTCTGGATCAGTTATTCATTAACAGTGAAATTTAGAAAATTCATACCTTGGTGTGTAATTAACCGATTTTTATAAAAATGTACTATTTAGCCCTTAGCAGAGGTTTGTGCTCTCTGAGTGCTCTTGTTTGTAATGAGTTTGTGTAACTCACTGATGCCATTTGTCCTATAGTTCTTCTATCTAACTCTACTTTTCAAAACTCACTCTCCTTTTATAACCTTTCCACCTTGTTTCCAACAGCCTTACCGGGTCGGTCAACATGGTACGCAGGTGGGAGGCCAGGGCGAGCACAGCCAGGGAGTTGAATGTGGCACCATTCAGCAGGGAGTACCAAAAGCTCTTTGCAGGCAGCAGCATGACAAAGTTCACCACAAACTCCGCATACAGCACCAGGAACCAGGTGATGGTCGCGCACACCATACCGCAGCCATCCTGAATGAACCACAGAGTGCGATTCCCTGCCGTGTGGCCGCCATGGTGCCCTCCACCCATCACTTCGGCTGCCAGGCTGCCTGCCTCCACATCTACACCTGTTGACAGCAGCGGGTGGTGCTGCTCCATGTCTCGTAGTCTGTGGTTTGAAGACTGCATCCTGCCCTGAAAGAGAGAGACATATTAGGAAGGAATTCATATTGGGACATTTAGAAGATTATATATAAAGTTAATGTCTTTTTAAAATATTATGTAATTAAACAACTTGTAGTCATTTCTGGCTTCATGACCAACTGCTCTTACAGCTCATTTCAAACAAAACCTTAAACAGATATAAACACTGCAGTGCCCAGGTAACCTACCATCAATTTGACTCAACAGTGCACTTATCAATTCAGATTAGTGATTAGACCAGTGTTCTGTTCTTTGTGGTGGTATCGAGGAGTAAGGAAAAGGAAGAATAACAAAACGAAGATAAAAGACAAGGAAACAGATGTAATTCAGAAATAAGGTTGTGTTTATTTGTTATAACAAAATAAAGACTCCATCAAATTAAATATTCACAGTTGAACTAAAAGAAAAAGGTTTACAACAAATCTTCAATAAAACACAACATACCGTAACCAACATAAACCCAACAAATAACTACCAACTAAAAATCCACAAAGGTCGACGACAAACAACTTCCTCTCACAGGAGTATCACAAGCACAGAAGCTCACAAGATGACAGACAGACCACAGACCCTAGCCGTTTCTCAATTATTAGTATGCATACTCCGTACTTGTGAACTTCTGGGTACGGACTCGTGGGAGCAAACTTGGAGAACGGACTTGCGTTGTGCGCAAACTTAGCATACTTGTCGTTTTGGGACAAAGCAACAGTGTGGAGTACTAATTGAATGATTAATGATAATAATAGAAAAATAACAATAAGAAGTGAAGAAGAAAAGGAACAAATAATTTACATGGTAATAATAATAAAGGAATAATGTGTTTGTTCGAAGTACATGCTGGAAAATATAGCTGGCTCTCCTCTGATGCATGCTCGGTAAAACGGGCGGAGCAAGTTCTCATCCGGGGATTTACAGCGAACTCGCTGAGAAGCGGACATGGAATTGGGACAGGACTTGGGCCGTGCGTGATGAAGTTTAACGAGTTCACGAGCACACAAGTCTGCACAAGTACACAGATTGAGGAACGGCCCTTGAGCGTTCACTAGCCACACACTGCTGAGTGAGATATCCAGCTGGCCTTTAAACACCAGCTGATCAGCTGCACCTGCTTTAGCTGAGCGGGGAAAAAGGCGTGGCCTGCTGGGTCAGGAAAGCAGCAGACAGGCAGCAGAGCATGTAACACCCCCCCAACTTAAAGACCATTTTCTTCTAAACACATTAAATAGGCCATAAATGCATTCCTTAAAACATGTACAAAGCCATTCAACCATTTATAATTTAAATGTGGAGCTCAGCTTCAAAAACTGTGTTCCCAGTTTCTGTGGATTTATTGGGTGGGTCAGAAATCAGGACCGTGTTATGTAACGGAGCCCTCATTAGCATAAACCCGACCCTGCTGCTGAAGCACACCGAACTTCCACAGCCTCCAGCGGGTGCAATTCGGCCCCTAGCTGAAAATAAACCACATATTTGGACTCTGGAATAAAACGAGTCCGCTGGTGCCACATTTTCCAAGAAATGAGCATGTTTATACACCGCAATTTTGTTTTTTGACTGATACGTCATTTGGCACAATCCGAAAACTTCTGGAAGCATCGACGCTGGAGCCGCTTCCTCTAACTGACACGCCCCCAGCGTTTTGAGGCCTAATTTTTTATACTTAGCAATTTTTTTTTTTTCATCTTTCAAATTTGGCTCAGTGGTCAATGACATGTTTCTGTGGTGTGACAAACTCATAAAACAAATGTATTTCTGCTTTACACAGACTTTAAAATCCAAACCCCAGTTTGGAAACAATATTTATCACTTAACTCAAACATTACCTGAAGTCATGCCACCTACATGGTGGTATTGGACCTCTTTTCATTCGCTCCCTTTTCGATGGGGGGCAGCAACAGGCATGCTGCTTGATGGGAGCAGCCAAACAACGTCAATGTTTATAGACGCATCAGTAGCCATACAGGCCAAGATAGCTGAAGGTGAAGAAGCAGACGTGACAGCCTCCGGCTTCATCTCCTTTCCACAGCTCTGGCTTCAACACGTTAATGTGACAAGCGCGTCTTTCGACGACGCTCAGGGGTACTGATGACGTAACCTGTTTTTTAGACTCTTCCCATCACTTTATAGGAACCTGAGAACCGTGCACTGCATGCTGAATACAGTACAAGCACCTGGTCACCAGGCTGGCATTGACGCTTTCACATCAAAATGTTGCTTCCTTTAGCCTGGGTGACTAAAATGGCTTCTTTTGCATGGGAAGTGGCAAAGCGCAGACGCTCCTTACATTGAGTCACTAACTTTCGACAGCTCAGTTTTAGAGGACTTGCGCAGCAACTGCTCTTTCATCACCTTTAGCAGGCCATGCACATTGTGGCCAAACACATACTCAGCAGGACCGAGACCAAGCGACTCCTGTTTTGCATCACGTACAGCAAACAAAACATATGGCACCCCACCATCAATAAAAAATGACCGTTTTCCAACCATCTCACCACTATTAGGAATCGCGGAACAACACTTTAGCGACTGGTCTTTCACCATTTCGATCAATCCCATGCCCAGGACCCAGCACTTTTTCCTGTCTCACTTTCAGCAATTGTGTCCAGGTTTGAGGCAATATAAACATTTTCTTTCAGACCTATTGCTAGGGAAAGATGCCTGCCCAACCTTTTACTGATCACCATCTTTGGGAAGGACCTCACAATGGGATGGAGTGTCACGCTTCATAAAATTACGCAAGCACAAACTCATCAGTTAGCACTGCTGCCTGTTGCAGGGTGGAGATTTTCTTCTCGTTTAAGTACACTGCAATTCGATCGGTAAAACAATTCTTAAATTCCTCAATCAGAACAAGCTCTCTTCGTCAGGATAAATCACCAACTTTGCAGGCAGCACACCATTGATCAAACGTGACACATTTCTCCCTGGCAAAATCAACAAAGGTTTGCGAAAAACCCTCTTCAGGCCGCAAAAACGCTACCTATACGCCTCAGGCTCTTAAAATTGCACTTTTAAGAATATAATTATATATATTATAATTCAAACTGTCTTCAATCGAAAGAGATGACCTGCTTCAGCTGGGCAAGGAAAAGGCCATGGCCTGCTGGGTCAGGAAAGTGGCAGACTGACAGCAGAGCATGTAACAACCAGACAAGATTCAAATAGAGCTTTTGAATTCTGTATTCAAGTCAAGGTCATGAGATAAGACCATCTGGAGGGACAAAAATCAATGGCTATCACGGTGCCTTTGGGGAACTGATCCTGTAGCCTAGCTATGTATGTAACTTACAGGCTAATAATAATCTTCGGACCCACTTCCATGTTGCTTATGCTTCATTATGATATACAAAATGTAAATCTAAACAATCAATATTTAACTATAAATTAAAAAGGTATATTTGCTGTAAAGGAAGATAAGAAAGAAACACTTCTTCGTTCATATATATTAAAAGTCAATTTTGTGTGTTAGACATATTTTAGATTAGTGTTTTTCAAATGGGGGTACGCAATGGCACTACAGGGCAGGGTTTCAAAACTTTTCCAAAATATTTTACCAAAATTCCATGACTTAGTTCTGAAGCCCTAAGATCTTTTTTTTGCGTACGCATTTCCTGGTTTTTAGCATACGCCAGCTGAAGTGGTCTTACCTACGCACAGTTTAATAAATGAGGCAGAGACTGAATTTGTGAGATCTTGTGATTCCCGCTCAATTATGCTGCCGGTATGCAGCATTTTCACTTTGAGATAATGCTTAACATCTTTGGGATTTAACATATTTTAAACATTAAAATGAAATAGGCTATATTTCCAAACCAGTTAAAATATTCCATGACTTTCCAAAGCTGGAAAATCGTTTTTTCAAATTCCATAACTTGTCCACAAATTTCATGTCCGTGGGGACCCTGACAGGGGGTACTTGAGAGAGAAAGTGTAAAATTTACAAATAAAAGCATTAAAAAGATGGGGTTTTATAATGTTTGTTTTTAGTTAAAATGATAACCACAAAAATGATGATGATAATATTCTCAGTCAGTCTTGGTCCCACACCAGGCATGAGATGACCAGAAATGATGAACACTATAAAAATAAATCAATTTATGAGGTACTAAATACTATTTCATTCCACTTTACAAATAAGATTCTTTGAAATGTGTGTTATCACTCGTTCATTCCATCATTACGCTCTTGAGTTTTTCCCCCCCAAATTATTCTCAGCAAAATGTAGTAGACAGACAAAGACGGTACTTGGATTCAGAAATAAGAGAAAGGGGGTACTTGAGCCAAAAAGGTTTGAGAACCACTGATCTACCCTTACATTTACACTACTTATGAGAGATTAATGATCCATTGCGCTAAAAGAGCACAGCATGCACATCTTGATTTCAATCACAAAGGCCTGAGATCTTGAAAATTACACTGAGATAAAATTTCCAAAAAATTGTCTGCACAAGTTTATTGCTTACTCTGGTGATGCTAAGGGTATGATTCCTGTAAGTGCGCCTATTTTAGTCTTCCAATATGCGAAGCGGAAAAGGCTTTATGAAATGACTCATGAGTCACTATGAAACCATCTGTAATGAAACCACAACCATTCAACCCTTCAAACTAGACAGAATCCAATGGTGATAAACATCTCTTAGCTAAACTGGCCCTGAGCTAATAAAGTAGTATCTATTGCTGGTATGAAGAACTGACCCAACATGATTAAGTGCTTTTGAGCTTCTTTTCACTCAGCTTTTAGAGTAAATAAGATGGTTTTAGCACACTGACAGACAATCAGGCTCTCTGACAGATTGCTCATCAAAGCTTGCCTCTGCTTCCATTTGAAAGCCCTCCATCATGGTGGGTGTTGGTGCTTATAAAAGCAAGCTAAATAACCCCCATCCATGCCAGTTTTCACAATAATGTCATGGTAACAAGCTTCGAGTAAAAGAGGATTTTTTTTATTTTTTATTTTGTTTGGACACCTGTTATATTACTCACAAAAGTGAGTACACCCCTACCATTTCTGCAAATATTTAATTATATCTTTTCATGGGACAACACTGAAGAAATTACACTTTGATACAATGTAAATTAGTCACTGTACAGCTTGTATAATTGTGTAAATGTACTGTCTCCTCACATTAACTCAACACACAGCCATTAATGTCTAAACTGCTGGCAACAAAAGTGAGTATAGTACACCCCTAAGTAAAAATGTCCGCATTGGTGTGGTCACCATTATTTTCCAGCACTGCCTTAACACTCTTGGGCATAGAGTTCACCAGAGCTTCACAGGTTGCCACTGGAATCCCCCTCCACTCCTCCATGACGACATCAAGGAGCTGGTGAATGTTAGAGACCTTGCGCTCCTCCACCTTCCGTTTGTGGATGCCCCACAGATGCTTAATAGGGTTTAGGTCTGGAGACATGGCTGGCCAGTCCATCACCTTTACCCTCAGCTTCTATAGCAAGGCAGTGGTCGCTTTGGAGGTGTGTTTGGGGTCGTTATCATGTTGGAATACTGTCCTGCGGCCCAGTTTCCGAAGAAATGGGATCATGCTCTGCTTCAGTATGTCACAGAACATGTGGGCATTCATGGTTCCCTCAATGAACTGTAGCTCCCCAGTGCCAGCAGCACTCATACAGCCTCAGACCATGACAGTCCCACCACCGTGCTTGACTGTAGCCAAGACACACTTGTCTTTGTACTTCTCACCTGCTTGCCACCACACACACAATTGACACCATCTGAACCTAATAAGTTGATCTTGGACTAATCATACCACAGGACATGGTTCCAGTAATCCATGTCCTTAGTCTGCTTGTCATCAACAAACTGTTTGCTGGCTTTCTTGTGCATCATCTTTAGAAGAGGCTTCCTTCTGGGACGACAACCATGCAGACCAATTTGATGCAGTGTGCGGCGTATGGTCTGAGCACTGACAGGCTGATATATACAGTAAATAATCTAAACTACTGAAGAAGATCTGATGCTCTCTGTTGACTTAATATTGAAATACACACACCATAGAGAAACTTTCTCGAAAAAATATTAAAGCTAACAGCTTGATAAGCCTGTAAGTCAGCACAGAAAACCCTAGGCATTGAAAGATGGGACTGCGCAAAAACTGAACTCAAACCAAACTCGTCACAAAACTAGAAATAAAACCACAGACATTTTTAGCTTTAGGCAATACCACTGCTTAGTTTAAGGACAAAAGATTCTGTGTGAAGTTCAGAAAGCTGATTTTGTCTTTGATAGACATGCTAGTAAAACTAACTTGAGAGTAAAGTCAGGAGGAAATTTTGAACATTTTCTGCACGAGTAAATATCCTGCTTTGGCAACAATATTCAGAAGGTAGATAAAAAAACATGTTTGTTGACTGGTACAATAGAGCTTCTTTCCAAGGGTTTTGAAAAAAAAAGGAATGCCGCTACACCTGCTTCTGCATGAAAGACAAATAGTTGTCGATACAGGCATGCTGGGTTGTGAAAACAATGCAAATACAGACAGAGAACTCATAAACTAAGGAGTCAACATACTTAATGTGGATCAGCTTCACAACATCAGCATGCTGAGGTGTGTGCCTCCTGGACCTGCGGTCAGGATGAAGAACATATGTAGACTACAGACTGGGATGAGACCTGCAAAACAAAACACACACAGGGGTTTAAATGTGTACACGTGCACCTGATGAATAGATTCTGAAATTAATATATAATTGTTTTAGCTTAAAAATGTGCAAAACAAAAATTATGAAAAGTTAAAAAGCAGACAGAATTAGCACAGCAACTAATGTAAAATTTGGGGATGGATTTATTATCGATGAGTCATTGCCTCAGTTATAATCGGTGTATTACACTGCACAGCAATATGTACAGTACACCACCAACAATCCCCAGTTAAATTTGAAAGCTGCACTGTGGAGCAGAGAATGACTGGGCCAGCATTCCCTTTGGTCACACCCTGGTTGTTTAATGCTGGCTTTGCATTTCTTGCAGCACATGTGTGGGCTTCCGCCAAACGCCTAATTTTGCTTTAAGTCTTAACCAAAACATCTCTTAATGTTGGTGTGTGTGCGTGTGTGTGTCAAGAAGTTATAAATGATACATGGCATTTTATTGAAGGTTGCTTGTAGGGGTGTCCAACAACTTTTTCCACTTCTGATATAAAAGCGAAGTGCTGATATTGAATTGACCGAATACATCATTAACATAAATTAGGGCTGAGCATTATGGACCGAAACTCATATTTCCATATTTTTTCTCAAAATGGCGATATACAATATAAATCTCAATAATTTTATATCAAATGAAGCCTGACCAGGAAGACAATTCTGGGTTAAATTCTCTGATGCAAAATACCACACAGGAACATTTATTAATAAACAGCTGCACATTGTGTGCCACTTTTGGCCTTTTCTATTTAAAGAGACAGCACATGTGAGTGAGTTCTGTAGTGTGGCTCGTTTAGGGGAAGGTCTGTGATCCATCCAACTGTGCTTTTAATGCTCTTTTGAGAAGTAGCAAAACAGGGACTCGTAATCCAAGTATTAAAACAAAATAAGATATAAAAATATATACAGTGATATATTGGCAATTTTGGCCAAAATAGAAAACTCGATATATCTTGAATCTTGATATATTGCCCAGCCCTAGCATGAATCATTAATACATTTATTACTTATTTTTGTAGTGTGAAATGTAAGAAAGGGCTTGATCAAGTGGTATTACTCCAACAAGGAACAACAATATGTACTGTATGAGAAAACTAATCAATTTGTTATAGAGCTCAACGCTAACTTTCCACTGGTAGCACATGAAGTGGCACATTTTTGGCCGTTGCCCCTTAAGCCAAGACCTTTTCAGTAATTTTTCAACGTATTTACAGTGACATCATTGATAAGAAAAACAAAACACAAGGACCTCAAATAAGCCCAAAAGTAATTGATAAAAAGCCAACTTAGCAATTTGAAAATGATACTTCTGTGTTTTCCACTGATTCTCATAATCTTAGCACACTCACCTTAACTGTATTGTGTATCAGCAATTTAGAATTTATTCTATTTATGAATTTTTTTCCTGACATTTTGGTAAAAAATATTAAAAAAAATAATTGAATTTGATTTTTTTTTTAAATCCGTGAACTTATTGATTAAAGTCAATTCAGAAGTCCACAGCATAGAACTGGTTCTTAACTTGTTCGTACTAATGCACTTTAGAATGTGAATGAGTACAACAAAATTGGACATACTCACAGCTGGGCAGACTTTTTCAGTTTGAACAGTCACAGCCATCGGCCTTTTAGCAGAACTATTGTGTGTTCAAGGATACTTCTGAACATACACATGCAGCCTGGTTGCAGTGCTGCTCCAGTACGTAACTGTATCCCTGATGACCCATGCAGATTATATTGAACCATCTGAAGCCCTGAAATTCTTTTTAAGCATTGCTGTAACACAATCAGCAGCTCCGCGTGCGCTGGGATGGCTTTTGTGCACGTTGTCTGTCACTCTAGCATTTGCAAATCAGAGCATGAACCAGGTCCAATTATTATTGGGTAGGGGATACCTGCTGAGAAGCAACTCTGAACAAATCAAATTAATCTTTACAGTACGGCCCTATGAAATCTGTTTTTTTCTTTCTTTCCCAAATTCATTTTTTTTCTTCTTCAGCTATTAATAGCTCAATTGCAGAGGTGAAGTACTCACGTTACTGTAATAGAGTTGCTTTTATGGGTACTTTTGAGTATATTTCCAAATCAGTAATTTTACTTGTACTTTAAGTATGTTTTAAAATAAGTAATTAGTTACATTTCTACACCCAACCGTTACTAAGTTAATTATTATATTTTTGTTTCAAAATGATCATTGGACATTGTGAAACTAAAAATTAAAAAAAAAAATGACCAGACAACAACCCAATGCATCACATCATCGCCGACCAATCACATTAAACATAATGCACGGCACAAAAACAGCATTAAATGCTGGTTATTTTCTCAGTTTTAGAGTTCATAAATTTAGCTATAATTAGAGCTGGAGAATGTTTTATTATTTTGAATTTAATTCATTGGTGTTATTTTATTAAAATAAAATAAAATAAAAACAATTGTACATTTTGACAAACCTTTTATTTTATACAGATGCGTTTGTGGAAAATAAATTATGCTCCAAATGTGCAAAATGTAACCTCTTCCTTTTTAAGTTTATACATGAGATTAGTGTTGCATGATTATGGCCAAAATGATAATCACGATTATTTTTTTTTATCAATATTGTAATCAAAATGATTTATCATGAGGGAAAAATCTGTTCTTATTGCACTACAATTAAATAAATAATGTGTACAGTTTACGGTGCAAAATTAAGCTTTAAATGGAATTATAATGAAAAATAATAAGAATTAAAAAAAAAACAAAAAAACAATTACCCCAAAAATTTTAAATGTACTAAAGGCTAACTGAATAAATACAATATAACAGAGTGCAGAGTATGTATTTTAAATGTAAATATTGTTGACGATCAAGTTGTGGCAACCATAACCTTGATCAGAGTAAAAATTCATGTTTACCGTAAGCAAGTGAAGCGTGGCAACATTTATTTCCAAAAATAAATGTGGTGGATTTAAAGTAACCAGTACAATGTATTTTCAGTGCTATTTAATTGAGCTAAATTTTGAGATTGTTGGTATTCATTTGTAGCAAGAGTTTTCTGCTTTTAATAACTTCAGACATGTCTGATTACTTTCTCATTTCCACCCTGTTTTATGATCATAGACCACCTGTCCATGTGTACAGATGACATCAGTCAAAGGTGATCCTAACTGTAGTTCTACACGGGTTTCAGACTCATAAATCACTCCTGACTTCCCCATTCAGTGCATTGTCTCTCCTCACACCACCATGAGCAAGGAGAACTTCTTCTTCTTCTTCTTCTTCACTGCCTAGTCCCAAACATCCCTGTCCTTGTTATCAGTCGCCATCAGTGTATCTGGTGTTGTTAGGAGGACGGGCAGAGGTCGTGGTCGTGACCGAGGGTAGTCTTCATCACACCAACATTAACACACAGCAGTAGGTTTGTATGGCGCTTTCACATGCGACACAACTGGCTAGAAAATCTCGTTCTCCGACTAGCTTCTCAAATGGGCTAACACAGCTAGCATGCTAAAAAGCACTGTGTGCAAACCAGTGGTACAGACACAGGTGCTGCCGAGTGGTAATATAGTCACTTACCTTTAATGTTACTGATTCATCTTCTATGAAGCCCAGTCGTGACGCATTTTGACGTCTTTATTGTGTCTGGGAGCGACCGTGTCGGGGTCCGTTCGAACAACGGGCTGATCCGTGGGCAGTGATGACGTTTCCGGGGTTCACCTCGAGTTTATCCGTCGTGCCTCGGAAAGGTCCGGGAAGCAGTAAGGCGTGGATGTAAGGACTCCAACAGCGTCACCGTGTGGCGAAAAGGACAAAAACATGACCATAACTGCGATAAGATCAGATATCCACTAGTGGGAGGTGTTAGTTCATTGTGAAAAATCAGAATATCAGGATTGTACGTGTATATTCAACTGAGGTTATATGTATTTATTTGTCTTTTTGTAAAGTTTACTTCAGTTTTTTCCTTGTTTTGCAGCTTCTACTTATATCGTCTTGGCTGATGTGTTGTTTGCAGTTTTTTTACATTCCATGGTACCTGTTCTTTTATCCCCAGAAAGTCAATTACTATTATGTTCTCAATTAATAAAGTGCATATCTTATATACAGTATATAACCAAAAAACAAAACAAAAATTGAATCAAAATAATGTATTGCCTTCAAAAAAATGGGAGCATTTTAATGCTCACCTCTGAAGAATTGAGTAAGCAGCTTGTTTCCCTAATTTCACCTTCTCTCCCTCTCCTTCCTTTTCTTGTGTTTTTGTTCTGGTTATCTTCTCTTGAGGAAAGACATGGTTTCCTGCTGCTGTCTCACACTCAAATATCGCAAAAAAGTTTTTACGCTCTCATGAGGAGGTATTTCAGACATTTTGATAACGAAATGTGTCGCAAAAGCGCTAAGGAAACACTTTTTCCGCAAATACGTGGTCACATGACCACTTTTCTCCGAGAAAATATGACGCGGTACGTGTAAACAGAAGCGAGAGAGAGAGAGATCGGGACATTTCTTAGCATTACGCCTGAAAAGATCTTACTGCCACAGTTGGCATGAAACAACAAAAATGTTATAAAGAAGTTTAGAGCGTTCGTCTTCCTGCGCTGAAGTCTCGCGGGATGAGATTTCACGGGAGTTACGAGGCTCCTGCCCAAAACAACGTTCAATAGAAACACATTCAAAGCGCAATTATACTTTGTCGTCATTTAGAAATATCGCTTTTATTTTACAAAAATCTGCAATGGAAACCCAGCTATTTTACATTGATCATTCACACTTGAAATGATTGTAAAATACTTATCCCATCAGGACCATTTCTGGGTATAGCTGGGTATGTTGCTTAGGGCCACCATCTCCTGGTGGGCGCCTTGCTGGTCACTGAAGTTAAAAATAAGATGATAGTCTGTATTTATTTCAGAATTATTTCAAAATCCCTAAAGCCTGAAAACACAAAGTATAGATGTGAAATTATATATATTTTTTTGATAATGACTTGTTTGTTTAATTTTTTTTTACCAAAATCTAAAAAAATAATAAATTATGAAACATATGTTTTTGTTTTTAAAGAAAGACATCGATTTTGGATTACAGAGTATCAGGGTTGCAGCAAATAATTTAATCTAAAGAAATCTTATTGTATTTTCAGTGCTTCCCCTACCAATTAATGAATGTCAAAAATAACTTTGAAATACATAGTTTTAAATAAAACAGTATCAAAATTTCCAGCCGGCCGGTTCAGTGAGTGTCTTTTTTTCATGTGTCTTAAAAACCCTAGCAGCACCCTGCTTGGACCTGACCTGACCTGCACTTGTGCCGTGTGCAAAGTGGGGCGGGGTCCTCGGCAGACTTACGTGCAAAATAATGCATTGAGAGCAGGGCTTCTCAAGGCTTAAACATATCAAAACCTATTTTACGTCCACAATGGGACAAAAACTTCTCAGTGGACTTGCTCCCAAAAAAGAGTATGCATATCAATTGGGGGGCAGTAGGTTCAAATGAATGGTCACCCTCACATTTTTCAAAAAGGAGTAATTGATGATGAAGTGTCCGGCTTTGTGTTTACATGGAAATAGTATTCCGAATTGAGGTCTACATGGAAAACAGGTTTATTCGCCTTTATTCAATTCAGCTTTAGTCTTGGGGTTGAGAAGGGCCCAATTGGACGTATCACCTCTAAAGGGACGTATCACGTCTCTAGGGAAAAAACACAACTAACCTTTTCTTTTCAGCTACAACATAGAAGACCACATAAAAACAACTGTTTTCACTTTTAGTTTTGAAACGGCAGCTTGACAATAACACACGGTTTCAATTTCGTCAGCAGAGCAGGAGATGGCAGATAGAACATCATGCTTTGGCCAATCCAAACCAGCGGTAAGTGCAACAGCTGCTCGTCCTACACTCTACAGGACATTGAGAACTAAAGGAGAACTTTATGATGGTCAGCTCGTCATTAGTGACTCTCTGTGAGTCTGGTGCAAGGCTCCATGACCCCCGATGAAGCCTGTTCTGTTTGCTGATGTCTCTGTGTGCGTAATAAATCCGTGTGAATGTCCGCATGTTTATGCTTCTGTCCATCCACTCTTTTCATTATGTCCATGTCTGCTTAGGCTCCTAGTAAATAAATAGTCTCGGCCCGAGTCTGGGCAGCCATCCTGGATTATGTCATGAGCAGCGTGTTATTGCGACAGGAGGAGCATGCACAGAACGACCGAAATTAAGTTAAGTGTTCACAAGATAGAGGAATTATTTAATTTAAAATTAAAATCGTAATAAACCAGCCATTTAATTCAGATTGAAGTTAAATTCAGAATTACAATTGCATTTGGAATTAAGTGTTTACAAGGTCAGTTTAAAGAGGATTTGAATTTTATTCTGAATTAAAGGGGATTTAGAGCTCCCATGAAAACATGGCCATCAATGTGGAATAGGGATTTATTTGCTTTTTCAAACTGATCCAGAATCAGTATATTGATCTTCATCCCCTCCAACATTTAATGGAATCTTCAATGGCATCAGGTCTATCTTTGATTAAAATTTTGTCTAGATCCATTAAATAGTTTTGACGTAATCCTGCTAATAAACAAACAAATAAAATGAATACTGTTGAAAATATTCCGATTAACTTTGTGGTCTCATTAGAACAAGTTAGATTACTAGAACTGATTTGCAAGGTACAAACTTTGAATGCACACTTCTGGTTTGGCCAAGTGATGCCATGAGAGACACTTTTAAAAAACCATTTGATTTGACCTGAACTGACAATCTTGTGGTCAGCTGAGGATAACTTGCCCAGTTATGGTAGGACATTCCCAGCAGGGAGCGGCAGGACCTTCCTGGCAGCAATCTCTGCAGTCACGTGTCTCCCAAGAGTAGATTATAAAGCCAAGACCAAGCAGCTTGGATCTTCTTTGCTCTGCATCTGCAGCTGCGCAGTGAACGCTTAAGGCTCCTGACCCCCCTACTCTGATTCTGAGCCAATATCAGCTGTCTGTTTTAGAGGGAGGGAGAGAAAAAATACCCAGCAATCCTCTAAAGCAGCTTAAAGGCTGAATCTGGGGACTGAAGCCTTTTCCATTTCCAGAACTGCTTCTTTGTCCATTATGGCTAGATGAGCATCTGACAGACTGCCAAAGAAGCAACTGAGGTCCTAAAGGCTTTCCCAGTCTGATGCATATCCCCTGTCTGGTTCATCCCTGATTGGATGAATTAGAAAAAGCATTAGAGACTTGTGAACTGCAGCCAAGACATGCAGGTTGCTTGATATCATCTCTATGTAATCAGGAGTCTTGTCAGATTAAATAATAAAGGCTAAGTGCTCGTGCAACAAATAATGTTTCCCAATGGGGCAACCATTGGTTTTTCATATGCATTGTAATTTCAGTGCTGTCCCCTCCACTAGCCTTTGTCGACATGCAACATTTTTGGAGTGAAGTGAAGTGTTGCAAAGCTGAGTTGAGAGCAGAGGGGTTTGGAGAGAATATGTGATGTGACTCAAGCTGGTCCCCCATGTCTGTTTGTGTACACGTGGTTGTGTCTGCTGTGCTGCAGAATAGAAAGGGAGAAAATATGATGCTGGGTTTGAGTTAGAGCACAAAGCACAAGAGAACATGGAAAATACATTACATACAACTACACAAATAAAAGAAGTGCAAAAGAATGAATCAGTAGAAAGGCCCATTCTAGGGCTTGTTTTTCCTCCAACATGGAAGCATAAACAGTTCCAGCCTTGTTTTATTAATATTCCAATTAATTCAATTCAACTTTATTTATATAGTGCTAATTACAACAAAAATAATTTCAAAGTGCTATCAAAACATTACATTTGTAATAAAAAGGAAAATTTAAAAAAAACCCAAGAAAATCCACATGAACAAGCATAAGTGACAGTGGGAAGAAAAACTCCCTTCTAACAATTTTTCTTTTAACAGGAAGAAATCTCCAGCATAGACATGCATGCTGATGAATAGTTGACTTTACTGGCATACCAAAAAGTGTTTTAATGCAGAAATGCTGTACTTAACAGTTGTATAACCAACTTAGCATCTGCATTGCTTCACCCCATGGAATTCGATTCAGAGGGGCCAGCTCTTTTAGCGGGGTTTCCTAACCCTCTTCCCATGGGACAGAGGTCTGCAATCTTTATTCTCAAAGGAGCCATTTAACCTCATCTCACTTGGATTAAAGTCTTCCCGGAGCCGAAAAAAATACTTTCTCAATTAAAACAATACAGTGTATTCAATTCTATACATTTATAAAGAATAATGTTTGATTTAATTTATATTGATCATGTAAATGAAGACTGGCCCTCATATCTGACTTTATCCCATTTTGTGTTGAGAAGCCTCTCTCGCAGACTGCAGCTGATATTGGAAGCTGTGCGTGTACGCTCTCTGATACTTCGCTCGGCGCGCTCTTCCACGCCACCCCCGCCCCAGATCCAATAAGTGCGCCCCACATGCGCTCCGTCATCAGCGTGCACTGTACCCCCCTCCCCACTCCACGTTCGCTAGGTGCGCCCCGCCATGCGCTCTCTTGCTACGTGTGCCCGAACACTTCAGCACGCACTTCCCGTTTAATCCTTTTGGATTTTCAAAATAAGGTCATCCTACACACTTGCACGGATGCGACCAGATTCAATTTTCACTCGCACACATTGACAAAATACCAAACAAATTTGGTCGCAGTTTCGAGCCCTGCATATTCTGAAAACTTGTGTATATATACCAATTGAGCTGCACACCTGCACCACCACAGACTACTTTAAGTATTCAGAAACAGTCACAATAACAGTTTCCTTGCAGTGTCTTTACTCTGGCCTTCTGTTTGTCAAAAACTGACTTTCAAGTAGGCCACTGCTGTTAGTTTATGCAACATTACGAACAATCCAGACCACTCAGGTCTACTTCCTGTCCCTAGTCAAAACTAAAAATGAGTAAGCAGCATTCAGCTTTTATGTTGCTCATTCCTAAGCAAACTCCCAGAAAACTGTAAATCTGCTAAACATCAAATCAATCAACCCTTTAAATCAAGGCTGAAGCTTTTTCACTTTGCCACTGCCTTTTATTTAATCAATCACAAGGTTTTCCTGCACTGTGATTGTAATGTGCTTCGTTTTTAGAATCTTGTTATCTTTTAACTTTTGTTATATGTGTATAATATTGTAAATATCAAAATTAAATTATTACTTGATATAATCCATCATTTCACACTTCTCAGTTTTAGTGACCTTGTATGAACAAAATTTGCATAGAATAACTTTTGAGATGTGTGACTTGTTCTTTACCTTGATTAGAAAAACAGTGTTTGCACAGGAAGCAGTCTCTAAATCTACATCTATGCATTTGTCCATGGCATTACCTCACATGATGCATGTAGGGCCTTTTAAAGTGTAATTCTGTTAATGCTTCCCACACAACTGGGCTTGGGAAGGTGGCAGTACTTAACCATCTGTCAACACAATAACTATCCAAGAACAAGCACTCAGTCTAACTATAACACCATCAACTTCTCAACAAATGAGAAAATAAAATACAGCAGCATAGCACAAGATAAAGTGGCCTCTGACCTACTATATGCAAGCTTATCTCTGATGCACCCACCTTTCCTCCACCCACATAAATCCAACCTTGAAGCCTTTTAAAGGGGATTTTCTGAGAAGGGCAATCTAAGGCTTTTCTAAACCTGTAAGAGCAAAATAGATGAGAACCTCTCCTCTGTTATGTTAGTCAAGTATTCTTTGCGCCATCTGTTCCAGAATTGTTCTGTCGGAAATTGGACTCTCTTCCATCTTTCCCTGGAATACAGATCTGCTCTGACAAAAAATTTAGGAGGAGGAAGTGGCAGGAGTCAAAGGCTCAACACTTTTTGGGTCACTGATGGTATCCGTAATCCGTGTATCATTCGTTCAGTCGTTTTTCATTATGTAACAAAAACACGAAAAACGAAAAAAAAAACACTCATTATTTGATATTTGTTTCCAAAACCAAAATGAAAAAACGGAAAATGCCTTGTTTTTCAAATTCAAGCTCTTTTGCTTCGGTACAGAAAACGAAAAACAAACACCTTTATTCGTTTTCTCCATTACCGATTGGCCAAAGTACGTGACCCGGAAGTGTACTCTCATCCGACGCTAACGGTTATGCTAACGGCAGTTTGGCATGACAAGATCACTGCTTCCAACTGTGCATCCGAAACGTGTCCTTTTCGCTTTAGCCGGTGTTGGGAACAGAACTTCCTCATGGACATTTTGGAGGATTTAGAGACTCCTAAGTGTTGCAGAGCTAAACATATCTCAGAATGTGTAACGCTTCACTTCCAGTAATACCTGAAACAGGTATTTGGGATCAAAGTGTCTAAAGTTAAGCCCACTACAAGTTTTATCCCGCAGTCCAAGGCATGCTAGTGCATCGTAGACCGATGTATGTGCAAGATACTGCCGCTGTAAACACAAGCGTTGCCCTGGACTCGAGTACGCAGCCAGAATAGCAGAAAGAGCGGGGGCCAGGGAGCCCAGGCAACCCCCCCCCCGGCCGAGCAACCCCTCAGATGCCCTCAAGACACCAAGCCGAGAGGCAGCCACCGCCCCCCACATACACACCCGAGAAAGCACCCAGAAGCCAAGGAGCCGGCGCACTCCGCCACTCACTTGGTGGGTGGTGCACCAAGTGAGTGAGCCAGACCAGCTGGGAGTGACGTGAGGTGTTCATTTTAGGAGGCCTGTCTGGTGCGAGCCCGGCCCGTCCACATGGCGGGCCACCGGAGAGGGTAGATGGTGCAGACGGGCACGCGGCACAGCGGACCCCAGGGACGTGCCAAGCAGCACGGCCGGAGACCCACCCCGCGGCACCCCCCAGACCACGTCGCCCCCACGGGGCACGGCGGCACCCCCACCCCCAGACGCGGCCAGGCACCAGCCACACCCCCCAGCAGTCCAGGGGGCGACCCCCTCACCTTGCCGGGTCCATAGGCGGAGTTGCTGCTGGCTAGCTTGCACCCTGCTCAGTAGCTCTTGGCACGCTTTCTTCCTGCTGTCTTCCCAGTATTTTGATGCAAAGGTAGCATGGCATGTGTCGAAATGCCGCTTTACATTCGACCATTTCATCGATGCGATTTTGTCAAAAATTTTGCAAATTAGGCACACCGCAGAACCTGCTCTCTCCACAAAGGCGTATTCTTCAGTCTATTCGTCCTGAAATGTACGATACTCATCATCTTTTTTTCTTTTCGCCATCTTCTTCGTCGAAGGGTTAGCTTTGAGCTAATGGCCGAGCAGACTGATTCAAAAGGGGGCGTATACCTGATTACCCATAATCCTGCAAGCCCTGAACAAGACATGAGCAGTGGAAAATCGATGGATGGATTAAAACAAGCGATAATATTTTATGTTTTATCTGAAAAGCCGAAATCTGCGAGCCAGATGCAATCATCAAAAGAGCCACACCAGGCTCGCGAGCCATAGGTTCCCGACCCCTGGTCTAACAGATCCGGCATCTCTTCTGCAATGCTTAGAAGTTTGTTAGAGTCCTTTTGCTGTCTCACAAGTTGGATTACTATTTTGCTCAAGTGGAATGTATTCCCGACTATAAGTAGGTGGCAACACATTGTACTCTTGGGAATAATAACCCCTTACTTTGAGCCCATTTACTCTTTGGAAATGTACAATTGAACCTCTGTCGGTCATTGTTGTCAACTTTAACCAAACTGGTTCTGTTGTTGCATGAATTTTCTCACAAATGTCTTGATCAATAAATGTATTGCTGCTCTGAGTGTCCAGAAGTGCATACACCATTGTCTCTGAAGTGTTTTCTGTTGCACAAGAGAGTCATACCAGACCAATCACTGAAGTGTGATCACTTTTGCCCACTCTTACACATGCATGCAAATGAAGTGGAGAAGGGTGGCTTCGCCTGCAAATATTACAAGTGACTCTCTGTTGCTGAGACCTTACGATGGAGGATGGTCAGTAGTTCATCTTCAAATAACGCAGACTGATTTACAGACTGTGTAGCTGTATTAACTCAGATCAATGGTAGAGACGGTTTCTGTCCTAATCTGCCTATTTTGCATGCACTGATCAGAGCAAAGTTACAGGACAGGACGACGCACCCACATTAAATGAGAGGGAAAAATATCATTATTGTTTAAAAAAAAAAAAAAAAAACACAAACCTTTTCATTTGTTTATTTAGGTTTCTATATTATTAAATGTTTGTGCAGCAGACAGAGAAGTCCGTCTGCCTCAAATTTAACTTTCTCAAATGTCAGTGCTTGTGCGCACTGACGTCTCCACATTAAACGAGCAAAACACTCATTTTAATAGGGCGGTCTGCACCAGTTCTGCTCGTGCACTAATGATTGCTGCACTCTTAGTGAATTCCACGCAGCAGGTGAGGAAACTGAGGAAACTGAAGGATTTAGGGACGCAACTGGATTATCACCCTTTATTTCAGATCTTTGTGAATCCTGTGTAGTACAAGTTTTGAGTTAAACTGGGGGGACTCTTGTTTTTATGGACTACAGGGTCATGCTTGAGACATAAAACAATAATTTGACTTGGTTTATGGATTTACAGAGTTCAGATACTTGTGTGAGTGAATCACCTGGACATTAGAGTCTAGGATAAAAACAGGTGCAAATGAGATATACAGCAGGTGCATGAGTCAAGGTTGAGCCGAGAGCTTTGGTCTGGACTTTGATAGAGAAGTTTGTCGTGGTTCACCCCAGCTCCTCCATGTAGTGTCATGTAAGAGACCACATAGTGGATGAGGTCTATAAATAATTCAACAAAGACAGACTTTCTCAGGTTATCTCTCTCTCTCTTGAAATGTACTTCAACATCTAAATTTGAAGCCCAACCTAAGTGATCTTTAGCTTTTAAGAGATTTTTTTCTGCATGAGTAACAAGACATCAAGTCAGCTTTTGATGATCATGTAAGATTAGGGATGCACAGAGTGCAAATCCAGTTGTAATGTTTTATTTCCGATGTGGGATTTCCTTGCAATTTCTTGTTTTAGTGGGTTTGGGAAGTTGATATTTTGATCACATGGTAACTCAGTGGTTAGGTGCTGCTCCTCAGAGCATGAAGCTTCATGTCATGTATATTTTCAGTCTAACATGTTTTCTCAAGGTGATTTCTATTTCAATTTTGTTTTTGTTGTTTTTTTAAGTATCATAACTTGTAAAATAATATTGCAGTGCTGACTTACCATGCTTTTCAAAGAGATTTTATTTTAAATGCCACCCAAAAGTTATTAACTCCCATAATGTGTTATGGGACACATTATGGAAAAACATCTTTACGTTTTGATCTTTATCTCACACTGCAGCTACCATCAACATGCTCCATTTCCTTGGATTCTGTATGATAGAAACTCATGAGAGTGAGATGGAAGCCTCCATTAAAAGATACATTAGTGGGCATTATACTGCTAATCCCAGGACCTTTAGAAACCTACTAATCTGGATTATAGAGTTTGTATCTTTTTATGCCACCAGTTGTTGACTACCATAGAAAAACATTTTCTTTTTTCATTTCCTCTTCACCTTAACCCATTGAACCTGCATTTCCTCAACTGTTTTTTTTTATCTCTTACCCTGTACAGCAGTGTAAATATAGACAGTGTGAGCAGTGGAGCTAGACCAGGTTCTGTGAGGTGGATGCCTGCAGAGTGTACTTTAACATTGGACTGAGTGAATAGGGCTTTTTATTTATTCATCTTTAATGCTCCAATGCGCTACCATGAAACCATACCAGTGCTCTGTATTCTACAATATAAACTGAGAGATTCAGTTTTTGTTTGTTTAGAGAGGAATCAATATAGCGAAGTAAAGAAGGTTGAGATAAAAGCAGATGGTGGTGTCGTTGCTTGGGGAGTAGTTTGGCTCTTTCAACCACACTAGCCATCATTTCCAAAAGGACGTCACCTTTTTCATTCTATCAGCTGATTAACCACATTGTTCGTGCATTAACATGGCTTTTAGAGTGGTCGTCTTTCTTGCTAACAAAGACACTCAAGGAAAGAAATGGGTCTCAGCTTGAGGGAGTTCTACATTTACTAAAAGCAATTGGAGTTATTGTGTGGAAGGTTTCAGCAGGATTTTGGTTTTGATGCATGAAAATAAATTACTTTCCAATAGAACGCATTGGTGTTGTAATTGAAGGTCAAGGAATCTGAAGGACTTGCAAGGTAATACTTAAACAAACAAACAAACAAATAAATAAATACAGGTAAATGAATAAAAAATACAAACAGCAATTGTGAATACCAAATTAGGATCAATAGCTAAAATGTTCAGTAAACAAAAGCAGTCAGAGAACGCAAACCTCAGCCAAGTGCTAAATAACCTCTTTGCCAGGTTTTACAGTTATGTGGATCAGTGATCCTGATCATATGGTACCATGATCATTCACGCATCAATCACGCATCAATCGTAAAAATTAGTCAATTACCAACCGATATGATTTTTTGAAATTTTGCCAAAAGATGACAGAGAGGGATTTTTCAATTTTTGAGACTAATCCAGAATAATTTTATTAATCCAGATCCCTGACAAAACTTAATGGAATCTTCCATGGTATTAAGTAGAGCTGCACGTTTATGGCCAAAATGATAATCACAATTATTTTAATCAAAAATGTGATCGCAATTATAATCACTAATATTGGTAAAAATCTGTGTTTTTAATGCACTACTTTTAAACAAACAATATATGTACAGTATACAGTGTAAAATTAAACTTTAAAATTGAATGATAATGAAAAAAAATAACCCAAGAATTTAAAATGTACCAAAGGCTAAATGAATAAATACACTATTACAGCGTGCATAGACCATATTTTAAATGTAAATATTGCAGACAATCAGGTTAATTTAATCGTAGCAACCAAAGTCTTGATCACGATTAGAATTTGATTAAAATTTTGTTAAAATCCAAAAAGTACTCTTGATGTAATCCTACTAACAGACAAACAAATAAATATGCAAGGTGAAAATATCACTTCCTTAGTAAAGGTAACAGAGTACATCATCTTACACCAAAAAGTGAAAAAAATCATCGTTTTCACATTTTCTGGATAACATGTTGATAAAAGAAGTAACAATATTGATGTACTTCTCAACACAAAGCACGCACATTAAAAATCGTTGCTGTCATTAACTTATCTCATTTGGAGAATTTTCAAGACAATACACTTTTAAGTGTCTTTGTTACATCGGTGGGGGCAAAAAAAATCACACCATCAGTGATCAGGTTTTTATTTTTATTCCATCAGTGATAAGAAGCAATGTTACATGTGAAGGGTCCTCTACTCTCCTTCCTCTGAGTGAAAGCAGATCTCACTGGCTTCTGAGCAGAAAATCCAAATTGAGTTTCCCCTGATGTGTTTGCTTCGAGAGCAATTGGACCACAGCTTGTGTGAGTCATCCCTACACTTGAATCTAACACTCGTTAGCTTATCAGCAATCTTATTATAGGAAAGCAGACACCACGACCAATTCTATAATCCTGCGATTCTGCCCTTCACCGCTATCACCACTGTGTGAATAAGATAATGACATGACTGATCACATTTGAAGAAATATCACACATCTATTGCCAAGAATGTACAGCCATCTCAGGACAGATCGTCTCAAGATGAATGTATTAACATGGTTGATGAGAGGTGACAGGTTTCCATAGAAACACATCATTCTAGTGAGTGATTATGCATTTGCCAATATTGTCTGACTCAGCGAAGATGTTCGTTATTAGTCTCAGGTCACAATAACCATCACCAGTAGTCAAAGATTGAATATCAAATACTGAGCCAAAGCCTATTATTCCTAATAGGCTACAAGTGCTGACATAAAAAAGACATGTTGTTGCATATGTACCTATCAAAACTTTTGTTGTAATAACATGTAAATACACAAGTAAATTAAAGTCTTATGCTGAGGCAAATGTCACTGTATGAAAGTCAAACATTGAGCGTCTTCCTCACGTCCTCAGGCATCCTCTGCTATTCAGTCCATTAGCTTTACACTGTATTCACTGCATCATTAGGCCTCATCCGCTTCAATAATGCAAAAAGAGCAAATCAGGCAAACACACAGAGCCTTATCTGTCTCTCACCTCTCCACACAGCAGGAGCCGACTCGGTAAACAACACATTATCTGCAGCTACGCTGTGCACAAATCTGCACATGGCCCTAAGCTGTGCACCTGCTGCAGGTGCGTCAGGTGAAGATGCAGATTCATCCCCTCAGACCTCTCTTAGCATTTTATTCATAACATGAATATTGATATCTGACAACTGTTAAGGCTTATGGGGTGCCAAATGTAAGAGTTTAGGGACTTCAAGTGGGACAATGTGATCTCTATTAGGCTTACCTTTAATATCACCCCATATATTCGTAAACATCTGCCTTAATCCCCTTTGTTTTGGAGCAAAATTGTTTGTTTGCATAAATATAAATTTTGTTCATTTAAATTTACAATAGCTCATTGCACTGAATAGAAATCCATTGATTTTGTTGTACTTTTCTGGATGAATGACATTAAAGGATTCTGAGGAATATACATGAACTTAAAAAAATGGTCAATTGACAAAAAGGCAAAACAATGATTCAAATAGAAGTGAAAACATTTATTAAAAAAAAAAAATAACTAGAAAATGAAACTAGGAAGGTTTTTCCTATTACTTTGAAATTAATTGGGTACTGTTTCCGAGTGCCCCTGTAATGGTCCTCAGGACCAATGGTGGTATGTGTACCCCTGGTTGGGAATCACTGCTCAAAAAAGATGGATTTTCAGATGTGAAAGTAGTGCTCGTGGTAGTACTGTAATTGAGTTGCTATACTTGTACTTTTTTGAGTATATTTCTAAATCTAAAAGAAGTAAAGTAATTTGTTACATTTATACATCCAACAGTTACTGAGTAAATTATTGTTATTTGTTTTAAAATAATCAATGGACAAATTGTGGCTAGTAACATTTACTTCGAGTACTACTTCATTGAGCTACTTGTACTTTGTTTTATGTATGACTTACTTGTACTTGTATTTGTGTACAATTTCAATCAAGTAACAGTACTTCTAATTGTGTAGGACATATCAGTACTCTACACCTCTGACTACTCGACTTTAAAATGTTCTACCTGTGTGTGTATGTGTGTGTAGGGGGGGAGGGTGGACGGATTGGGGGGGGGTTGGTCCGGATGACCAATCGGAGAGGGACAGATTAGGGTTTCCATGCTTTGACGTCCCTGCTGATAGACATCACTGCCTCTGGCCACATTAGCAGCTCGGCGGCCAATGACAGGCTGCGTTCAGATCAAACATCTCCTTGATCCAACCAATGGGAGCGCAGTTGCCTTGTCTCCCTGCCTACCTCTGCGCTCGTCGCTCATTGACTCTGTGGAGGGCGCACATGTGACCACAGAAGGCGCTTATTACTGCTATTTAAACATCATCGATCCGGGCGCTCAGAGTGGACATCTGATCACCAGCTTTGAACCTAGAAACACAATGCTGCAAGAGGACATTTTCCTACTGATGCGTAAAGCATTCCGTGCGTCACGCTTGTCCATCTGATGGTGCTGTGGAGAGAGAAAGAGAGAGAGAGAGAGAGACGTGGAGGGCAGTGACAGGCTGCTGCTGCTGCTAAAACACCTGTAGCTGAGGCACCATATCCTAAAGGTGGGATTGTTTTACATCCTGCAGCACTAAGCTCTCCATGCACCACAGCCTCATCCTGTGCTGAAAAACAAAAGGCATCCTAAAGCCATTTAGCCTACGGACGCATACATTTAAGCCGCTCTGTGCGCACAGGAAGGAGCATGGATAGAGAGGACTTTTCTCTGAGCAAAGCGCTGAGTGGATTTGTAAAGCTGGGTTTGAAAGTGAACCTATAAAACCAGCGGATGCAACAGCACCAAAGACCGTGCGGTAGGCTTTGATCTATACGGGTTGGTTTTCTATCTGCGGTCATGGGGAAAGAGGAGTGCAAAACAATGCTGGACGCACTGAATAAAGTGACCGCCTGCTACAGGCATCTGGTCATCGCCCTGGGAAGCACCTCGGACTCCCAAAACCTGCGAGAGGAGCTGAAGAAGACCCGCAAAAATGCCCAGGAGCTGGCTGTGGCCAACAGGACTAAACTGACCTCTCTGCTCAAAGACAAGAATATCAGCAAAGAGGACCGGGCCGAGTACGAGCGCCTATGGGTGCTGTTCTCCAGCAGCATGGAACTCCTAGAAGTGGACATGAAACGTTCCCTGGAGATCGGGCAGGATTTCCCCCTGAAGGTGCCCACCAGACACCTGATCCAAACCGGGATGACCGGCAGCACCACCGCCGTGGCGTCCCGGGCCATGAGCGTGCAGAACATGAAGTACGATGCGGACAGCAACATCGATACGGCGGATCTGAGAGACCTGCAGTCTGAGATCACCCAGGTGACCCAGATGGTGGAGGAGATGGAGATGAACGTGCAGGTGGCCCCGTGGGCCGTGGAGGCCAAGCAGGAAGCGGGGGCCGAGCTGAAGTCTAACATGAGCGTGGGGAACTCCTCGGTGGGAGTGATCTCCATCTGTGAGGAGGAGCCCAAGGAGGAGGACGGAAGAGGAGGAGGCAGGGACGCGGGCTTTGCCTCCATCTGCGCTGCCATCGGATTCTTCCTCATCATCACCGTGGCTCTGGTGCTGGGATACCTGGTGGTCAACATGTGATCCGGTGTGGACGGTGGAAGCAGCACCCAGACAGACACCCAGCCCGGTGACCCAGCGGGGGAGAGCGCCCTGTGTGCGCCCAGCACAGGAGCGCAGAGCACGAGCGCTCAGTGCTGAGGATGGGGAGAGAAAAACACAGACCCACGAGGTTTAACACCTTTTTCCTCGGATACATGAATGTATACAAAAAGCTGGAGTTGCACTAGATTTTTTTTTTTTTTTTAAAGGAAAGGGAAAAAAGTAGGTTACTATAGAATAAAGGCAGCATGGTTTGTGCAGCGTTGGCCTGAAGTGGTGATCAGGGGCCTGTGGTTGGACACGTAATGTGGGAAGAGTGGGGGAAAACTCATAAAATTACGTGACAGTGCCTGGCCATCAGGGCAGGATGATATAAACAACACGTAATCCAAGTGGATTAGTGGAGGAAGCTCCTGCGAGTGTACATGTAGCCTGGCGTTAAATATTCTCTGCAGAGCTATTGCTTTAACTTCAGAGATGTTCAGAGGATGGGCCATCTAGTGAAAAACTATAGGCTTGTGTGTGTTGTGTGGAAAGCAAAGGTACTAGAGTATGTTCTATGCTGTTGATAAATTCTCATTGATGGGAGTGTGATCCAATCTGCACAGTCCCACTCCTCCTGTCAGCACATTCCCAATGCATCATAATAATCTGTATTAGCAGGTTGTTGTAACTCCAATCACAATGTGTGCCAGCTCTGAGACCTTCTGAGTCTTATTTGGTAATGCACCGGTCACCATAAGCCTGCTCACATTCTTTTTTCAGGGTTTTCTTGCAAACAGTGTTGATTGTAAACATTGCAACATGTGAAAGGAATGTTTGTCATGCAGATATTGTACATACAATCAAGTATATTTATTATTATATAAAATAAAAACACATTGAAGTCATTTTAATCTGTTTCTTTGTAGAAATCTGCTTTAAACCCATAATTCTAAGAAGTCTGTAATCACTGCAAAGCATTTGTGTAAATCTAATATACGCAGAGGTATTTTTAAGCACAGGATTATGATCTTAAGACTTATCCTCCTCGCGGATTAATAGTGTTTGATTGTAAACGAAAAGGTTCTTTAACTCCTTAATGGTTTTAATTTTAAGAGTCTTTGAAAGTATTCTGGGAGCAGCTCTTGGATGAGCTGAAAGCTCGACGCCGGCTGTTGCTCAAGTAGAAGAGGAGTGTTAAAGGTGCAGTCCACAACTCTCAGATCCCTCTCTCGCCCTGCCTCCCCGCTGCACTCTTGCCCTGCCTCCAAACTTTTCAAAGTCCCTCCCTCAGAGGAGCTAACAAGCTAACGTTAGTCTGACAGCAACATCACAGTAATATAACATGCTCTGTTAAAAGCATATTACTGCAGCGCTTCTCTCTCTCTCAATGTGCACACACCTCAGCAGCAGCAGCAGCAGCAACAACACAGTGTCACAGCAGCCCACACGGAGGCTGCTGCGTGCACACAAACAACACATGCACCACAGCAGGAACAGCAGGGGGGACTCAATGAGTGTTTTTTTTTTTTTTTTTTTTCACACAAACTACTAGTTTGATGTAAAGCTGTCCTTACATAGTGACAACTTTAGCAAATATGACAAAAAGTCACTTTTATAAGAGTTGCAGACTGCACCTTTAACACATTGATTCATTGCTAAGATAATTATTATTTTTTTTACTTGAATTTTGCTTTTCAATATAAAATGGAGAGGAATCTTGCTTATTACAAATAGTATGGATTAAGACAGTGGGTTTTTTTAAATTAAAATCCGATGTATGCATTTTTGTATTAGCACAGCAAACCAAGAATTAAAGATATGATAATGTGTTTGAGATGTATCACATTGTTTCTTTTTGTTATAATACAGAAAACAGTGTTGTAGCCTGAAATTCAACACTGTAGGTTTCCTCTTCATTTTAAAGCAGATATTTTTAATTATATACATTAGCTGTTCTCATTTCATAAGAAGATTTTTTTTTTTTTTCAATTGACCATCTTAAAGAAAAGTATCTCATACAATGTTTTTTGTTCATAACTAACTAATCAAATTTTACATTTAAAAATCCATCTTTCCTTAGATATTAAGAAATCAATTGATGATCTTCAGAAAGGCATTTCTAGCTTTGGATATATCCATGCATCAAGGGTTGACTTTTAACATGATTTTGCAGACAAAATGGCAAATTAATGCTTTAGTATGAATTCTAATGAAAACTTTAATTTTCTGCAGCCCAAAGGTCCCACATTAAATGAGTTCTAATGGAAACCCAATGACCTGCACTCTTGAGAAGGTTGTGCAGTTATTGCAAATGATAAATAGACCCTGGCTTTCAAACTCTATAGCCTTAGCTGCAGTTTTAATGGGTCACATTCAATTACAGTGGAGCCTCTTCTTCTACATTGACCTCCCTGTGGAATTTATTCATTACAAGTGAAATATAATGTTAATGTCCTTGAGAATGAAGAAGCTCATTGAGAAGGATCATTTCGGGCAAGCAAATGATTTTGATGAGAAACATTAAGAATAAATAGCTATTGAGATGGAAGACAAAATGTGTCTGAAAGCTAAAGCAATAGAAAGGTTACTTCTTTTTTAGCCTCATTTTAATGCATTAAAATCATTAGAATGACATTCACACAGGAATATTTCTGCCATTTTCGTTACGTTCTTCCAACACAAAGTCACTAAATTCTGCTAATTGTGAATTATGGACTGTAAACCCCTGAAAATGGGACTTATTGTTATCCACAGATCCCAAAATACAAAAGTGATCAATTATACATGGGGAGGGAAGGAAGCGAGATGAACATTAGTAGACTAGAGAAAGCACGCTTAAACTCAGACCCTAAAAATTGCCTTTTGGAGGGTGAAGAAGAGGGCTCTTCATGCATGTGCAACTTTATCAATGATTCAGAGGTCCTAAAAAAATGTTGCAATTTGACATTACATGCTTCACTTACCAGCTACAGGACACATCTTTTTAAGAATAATAACTCTTCAAAGGTGAGCTTAGTAGCAACTATTCACATGTGTTTAGAAATAGGATTGGTTATTTGAATACATCGTCGCTTGGAAACGCACATCTAAAGCAGTCGTGGTTTAGAGAGGGCTGCACACAGATTACTGCATCAACACTTCATCTGGACTTCAGCTGTGCGTTTCCATGGCTGTGGGTTGCCATGGAAACATCCAACACACTCTGCAAACAGCTTGTAAGGTTGGACACTGTTATATCAACTCATCCCCACTTCTGCGACAACTATCGCACCGTGGAAAACAGACACGCATCAATGTGTGAAGCAGGAGGAATGAGGAGGGACAGAGGAGGGCAGTACTGCTGAGTCATTAAATGTCAGGGAGATGGAAATGAGAGTGGAGAGGGCTGATCTGTGACCAATCATTTCAGAAAAGAAAATGTCCAGTCAGGTGTTCCCCCTCAAACAGCTGACAAAGTCCGCTCTCTACTGAAATCACTTGTATTGGAAGGGACAAGCAATGATGATTTAAAGAGACTTTGCTTTTAGATCCCTGAAGGGCTTGAGTCTAATCTTTCTTCTTGTAATCTTTTTTCCATATTTGCAGAACTCTGAATACCAATAATAATATATAGAAGAAGAGCACTCAGATAGAGGGAAAATCTCAGCAAAGCTCCTAATATTCTTTTTTTTCCAGATGTTGACATCTGGATCAGTGATCCTGATCACGGTTCACACTTTAAAGCACATGCGTCAAACTCAAAGTCCAGGGACCAAATCCGGCCCTTTAGAGCAGTGTTCCTCAAAACCTTGGGGTCGCCTGAAATTTCTGAAAAATTAAAATGGATTTTTAAAATGTTTCAACAATTATTATTCTTTTTTTTTTTTAAGTAAAAAAACACACATTAAAGGCAGTGGCTATCTGTACGGTTGCCATATCAATATACTGACATTCTATCGGTACGCAGCGCCCCTCATTGGCCAGTTTAGGTCATGTGACTAAGACTAAACCTCACCGTAACCCTAAGACGCTACGTACGTGTACTTTGGTAAATGTACCAATAGGACCAGGGGTTGTTTGTATGGTAACTGTACAAATAGACACTTTCCACATCAAACAACTGTATTTCTATACTTTCACTTTGTGAATCGAGTTAAATTAAAATGCAGTAATGAGCTCAAACATGATCAAAAACTAGTTCTAGAAAATAATGTCTTTGGGGTCGCCAGAAATGATTGATATCAAATTAGGGAACCGCTGCACTAAATACTTTTTCTTTCCACTTATTTACAAAATGAGATTCTTTAAAATGTGTGTTAATCATTTTGCTCTAAAGTTGTTTTTTAATAGTTTTCCAAGCAAAATGTTGCAGTCGGACAAAGGGGGTACTTGAGCCAAAAAACAGTTGGAGAACCACTGCTTTAGAGCATCCAATTCGGCCCTGCAGGAGAAAATAAAGATGACAAGAAAACATTCATTATTGTTTATATTACCAAATTATCCAGTTGTAGTTATCTGAAATCCACCAATTTAATGAAATGCCACAATATTTTTAGGGGCTTGCATTTTTCCTTTGTTTATATCACATGAATGTAGAAATTTTATAATTCGAAGGAACGCTCAATTTTTTCACAAATCTTGCAATTTCTCACAAACAATTCTACAAAATTCCTCTAAATTATACAAAGAATTGGTAACAAAATCTTTTTTTAACTGAATTGAACCGATATTGAAAACTAGGGCACAGTGATGTTAAAATTGTAGTTTTTTCCCCCACCTATAATCTGTGGCCCACTTGAGATCAAACTGGTTCGTATTTGGCCCCTGAACTAAAATGAGTTTGACACCCCTGCTTTAAAGGCTTAGAAGACATTTCTATCCTCATTAATAACAATACAGTAGGTCACAATGTATGGGCACATTGAAATGCGCAATCCAGATCTGATCTGGATGAAACTTGGTGGCGTAATTGAGGAACCAACCCAACCCATTACAAATGACGGTACACGTTTTTCAGTTTTTGGCAATGTTGAAAGGGAGTTTTTGATTTTTTGAAACTGATCCAGAATCAGTCTATTGATCCAAAACTTAATGGAATCTTCCATGGCGTGAAGTCTACCTTTAACATTTTGTCTAAATCCATCATGCACTTTTGATGCAATCATTCTAACAGACAAACAAATAAACGCAGGTGAAAATATGACCTCCTTGGTGGAGATCAGAATGTGTCATAATACCAAATATTCTATAACTCAAAGGCTTCAGAAAGCACTTTACAATGGATTTTAAACATGAAGATATCTGCAATTAAATATTAAATCAGATTTAGATAATGTGACATAGACCCTAAGATTAACAAAACCTAAATTTGGATGATAGATTAACTTCTATGTCATGCAAAAATGTATTTTAAAATCTACTTAAGATGACTCCTCCTACTGTATGTTTTCTTAACTTTCTAAGATTTCACATTAGATATTGTTGAATTCATTAACTATTGAAAATAATTGCACAAATTAATAATCCACTTAACATTTGGTTTTAATTCTGTTTTTTATTTCAACAGTTCCAATCATGGTGTTCACAGTTCAACAGGAGATCAAAAAAATTAAGGAAACAACGCTTTTTTTCCTCCCAATGTTATTATTTTATGCAATATAAACAATGCACCTTCATATAAATACATAATAACTTGAAATTACCCTAAAAGTTAAATATATGTCTTTGAAAAGTCTATAAAAATGAATGAATAAAGTTATTATTCTGCGTTCTTAGTTCAGTTTATCGACTGAGGAATACAAAAGGCACATTAATATGTAGGTCAAAGTGAAAAACTGCCACAGTAAAAAGTTCAAATTATCATATGGGAGTAATTAATGTTCCATGAAGCACACAGCGGTGAGCAGGAAGACCCACAGGATAAAAGGTGAAAACCCTGCAGTGCTGCCATCACTGACATATGCTGCACTCCCACTGAAAAACAACCATAACATGAACACACATAATGACACTTACAGTCATGTTTCTATGCTTTAAGGCATTTAAACCAAAATAAATGTTTTACTTTTCAAACTTTCTAAATCATTGTTAATCAAAGTAAAATCACCTCAAAAGAAGCAGCACACGGGCACACATTGCACTGATTTCCAGTCGGATACTTTAGGTATAGGTTCAGTGTAAAAAAAACAACATATGCAACATTTTTTTCTACTACACATGAGTTAACAACAGCATTAGATGCACTGGATTTCTATCATGCGTCCTGTGTTAACTGGGATGCTCCCTAGAATGCATAAATTAATTATCCAACAGTAATATTACCATCAACATTTACTTATTAACAAAAAAAAAACCTATAATTTAAGTGATAAAAAAGCCACTTTAAACACTTCATAATTGTCTGCTATAATCATAGAGGATCTGAAGGTGGGTATTGCTTTATCATCATTTAATACATAAAAATAATTAGTTAGATCAGCAGACGCCTCTGACGAAGACTGGCAGTTGACAATTGAAACATCAGGAGATGAAAATGGTTTCCTGACATGAAACCTTAACATACTATTCAAAAAGAAGACATACATAATCTCGCTGCAATTACATAAACATAACTGTTTCAATTCAAACCAATTCAGGTAATTTTTCTTCTTCTGTTTTAATGCTTATAAAGTTTGATGTCCATAGGAGTACCAGGAGTTATTTGGCGACTCAAAGCTGACTCTTTGAGTCTTTAGGTGAGGTAGACTCCATAACAGGAAGCAGGTGCTTGTACTTGGGAGTGATGGTGACCTGTAAAGTCATAGTGTATGGATCTGAGAGCAGCACACGATGCAGAGCAGACTCTTCCTTCAGATGAGGCTCTGCGTTCTCATCAGATTCACTCTTTGCTGAAGAATCTGAAGGATAAAGTTTGTCACCTGAAAGTACAAAGACGGAAACAACAGAGTTATAAGAATAGAAGCTTTGCTACATTTAACTATTTTTTCTTTGGGAAGGATTGCAAACAACAATCAATGAAAATGTTTTGTTTCAAATGTGAGCCAAAAAATAGCAATCTAAGGCATCCGATTTTCCACTTCAAAATTTCCCAAATTCCGTTTCAGGGTTTATTCATGTCCGCATCACGTTCTCGTCACTTAGGACTTTTCCTTTCCTTTTTCATTTATTTCATCTTTCCCTGTTTAGATGTCTTTACTGGCTAAAAACCTTCCTCAAATTGTACCAAACATGCTAAATAGGGTCAGTAGTAGTCAACTAATGTTATTCATTTTGCATCTTATATGCTTCAAATGATTGGCAAAATCGGGATGTTTACGCTGAAATCACAGACCCTCAGACACCTGTTTAACAGGAAGAATACCATGATAGGAATGTGTGATGATGCCAAAACCATATGTGTGAAGGCTCAAATTAACACCAACCAGTGTATCACAGCCGTGTGAGTGTAGATGCTTCTGGCGTGATGTGTCACCAGATAAAATAATCACCAGTTTAGCTAATGAACCAACAGCTAAACCGTCTTTGTACCAGAGCCTTTACAGATCTGAATGCAGTCATAATAATCTGAAGCACTTGCTCATCACGACACATTCACAACACACTTCAGATGAAGCTCTGCATTCATTTTCAATCACAGGATAACATGATCACTAGTCTCATCATTAGAGCTGCAACCAACAATTATTTTCATAATCGATGAATCGGTCAATAAATTAATCGATTAATCAGATAAAAAAAAAATATATATATATATATATAAAGCACATTTAAACCCTGCTTAAGCTGATTAAACAGAAATAATAGTGTTTCTCACGCACAAATGTGTGCGCACGCAAGTCACACAATAACACTCGCGCGCACTCAAGCAAATACTCGTGCGCACACACAACACTCGCGCGCACACACAATAACACTAATGCGCGCGCACACAAACGCTTGTGCGCGCACACAATAACACTCGTGCGCACACACAATAACACTTGTGCGCACACACTTGTTCACACACAAATAAATACTCGTGCACGCACACAAACAAATACTCAAAACACTCATGCGCGCACACACAATAACTAGGGATGTAACGATTCACTCAACTCCCGATACGATTCGATTCATGATACTGGGTTCACGATACGATTCTCTCACGATTTTTTCATTTACAAAATGGGACTGTAGACAATTTTTTTTGGGAAAAAAATACTGTATTATTTTCCTTTTATTTTTCATTGTCAAAACAATTCCTTGATAAACTATTCAAAACAATGCAATTTAACTAAAAATAAATCTTGAATTAAATAAATAAAGGAATAATACAAATGAAAATGAAGCCTATAATTTAAATTCTGGTTCTATAATAAACAATACAAAACTGCATAATAGTTCTTTTAAAAGTGCAACTGAAAATGTATTTTGTGCCTTAACAATTGGACTTTAAAAAAAACAAAAAACGTCATTGCACTGATTTACATCATATTTGTTTGGACCAGCAGAGGGCGCTGGTAACCCAGTGGTCGGTTGGCATGCAGATATCTTGCAGTGAAGAAGAGAAGCTATGCTAGCAGACAGAGCTAATAGAAAAATGTGACTTTTACAGATATTCAAGTAATAATACAGATATTCTTTCGGTGCTAAAGGGGTAATGAATCATTTATTAACATATTTAAGAGTAGAAGGCGGCCAGAAAGAAAGTATTAGCAGACCCCGCCCACCGCCAACACTTCCGGATAGCGCCCTCTGCTGGTTAAAAAAAGTACTGCGATTCAATTGTCAGAAAATCGATATCAACTGTGATACCTATGAATCGATTTTTAACTGCCTTATGATTAATCGTTACATCCCTAACAATAACACTTGTGCGCACACACACAAACACACGTGCGCACACACAATATCACCCATGCGCGCACACACACACAAACACTTGCGGTGCGCATACATACACAAACAAACAAAGCCTTTAGTAGTCAATTTTATGGATTTGTTGTTGCAGCCTTACTCACCATGACATGCAGCGAAAGATTTTGAACAGGATTAATGGCAGATTATAACATATTTGTCACACTTTCTCGACATTCAATTAGCCTTCTGGTAAAAAAATTGCATGTAAATTTGTATTATTGTCCCAAAACATGCACATGAGGTGCTACCTTATCATAGAGAAAAAAATTGCTTTTTCCGTGTCAGTAATTTCCATTCATTCCATCTATTTTCCGTGATCACACAAAAACAGAAAACCCTAGCAATGTTATTTGAAAATGTTACTGTCCTACAATGTACTGAAATGACTTGAAACTATTGAAAACATTTACATGTAATAATAATAAAGTGTCTTTAATCCCTGCTAAGAACAGTACATGAGATGCAGTTGACAACAAGTACCTGGCAGCAGTGATATATAGTGCTCGCCATTTGGGAGTAGAACCGGCATCCACTGCTCACAGCCCTCTGTGGCACGCTGACAGGAGAAGCTGTGGAGGTCGTTCAGCAGAGGGAAGCGGCACAGACGGCTGAGCTCGTAGAACTGTGGAGGGGCGATCCACAGCTCCCGGGCCTGGTAGCTCTGTAGGACGTCTGTGGGTGTGGACCACTGAAACACAGAGGGAGGAGCTAACGTTCAGCAGCTTGTACTGTAGTTTCCTTTGGTTCGCAACAATAAGTGACGTCAATAAATGAGAGGTCGACAGCTGGTGTTCAGCAGCAGGAGAGTTATTTCTTTTTTTTTTTTTTTTTTTTTTTTTTTTTTTACCTTGTCTGCACATGCTTTCGAAGGTTAACACTACAAGAACTGCAATCTTTTGACAGCAATGCATATTTTATTATTGCAATTAAATAAATTTATTTATTTCATTGCATAATTGTGACCGTCACCAGCCCTCCCTAGGGAAGGGTAAGAAATACTTTATTAAAGGGAGGATGTAAAAAAGAGAGGGCAGTGTTACACCAAGGTGAGGGGTTGGAGGGGGGTGGGGAAGTTAGCAGGGAAGAGGGATACAAGATAGGATATGGAATGGGTGAGGAATAGTTTTAAGTGATGCGATGTGAAATTGTGGTTGTGTATATTGTGTTTATTGTTGTGTTGTCAAGCCAGTTTGGTGACCAGTGTGTGGTTTAGGAATAATGGTGGTGGCTGTGAACAGAGGAAGAGGTGAGTGGAAATTCCATAAAACAGGTATTTGGGAACAACGTGTCTAAGGTTGAGCCCAGTATGAGTGTTATCCCACAGCCCAAGGCCAGTGCATCCATGACAAATGTATTTCTCTTGCTGCTGGCCTGACTGCTTCTTCGGGCCCGGGGGCGGCTCTTGGGTTTTGCAGTGGCGGTACTTGGAAATACATTTGTCAGGAGAGTTATTTCTGCTCCTTCACAGGACAGACACTCCTGTTGCCACAGGGTCATTGAAACCTGTTTGAATATAGACTGGCTTATATTGTCCTTGACAGGCTCTTTCTCTAAACTGTCACATTATGTTTTCATGTTCAGCAGGATTCAGACTTCATTAAATACAATTTATAATACTGATCCACATTCTGAGAGGGAACATATCACATCCTAACTAGTGATCAACCGATTCATCGGCCGGCCGATTTAATCGGCCGATTTTTGCGTGTTTTACGTGTATCAACATCGGCAGATGCGGGCTGCTGCGTTTGCTGATCCACATTATATACAGAGAGCCCTCCACAGGCAGCTGCCGTTGCTGGAGATGCTGCCGTGCAGAACGCAGAGCCCCTCCCCCACTAGGAGAGCGCTGGAGGAAACTCTTCACCACAACGATAACTTTTAAACTTTCAAAGCATTCTTTTAACTGTTTAACTTAACTCAAATATCACCATACAGTTTAAAAGTGGAAACATGAATGCCAAATGCGTGCTCTACATGTGTTTCGTTTGAAACAAGTTTATGGGTCCAAATGGTAAACGGGAATGCCGAATGCCTCGTCTGTTGAACTGCTTGCCATTGTGGCTATATGTATTCCTACAGTCGCTGTTACAAACAATTGTCATAAGAGTAAGTAATGCCAATGTTGTTCCGTGGTTCCGTGGTGAGGTCACAGTTGTATTTAGCGACCTGGCTGGAGGTTGTGTGTGTGTTTCTCCGTCCCTCTCTGCGTCTCACTCACTGGGACAGTGATTTCCTAAATCACCAATAATGTCTTTGGATCTCCTCTGTGTGGGGTAAAGTTTGATCTGATCATAGAAATGAGTTTTGTTACTGTGTGCAATAGTGTGTATAATTATTTTATTTATGCTTAAATATTTATTTTCAGAATTTATTATGTTTACATATTTATTCTTATTTTTTACTTGTTCTACCTCAACTGTTTTTATTATTTGTTAAATATGTTTTACTTGTTGTCGTTCTACCTCACCTTTGTTCATTTCAATAAATGTTCCTTTTAAAAAATATTTTTAGACTATTACCATTTGTTATTTCATTGCGTAATTTTTATGATGTAAATTAAAAGAGCAAAAGTAGTATCGGCTCCAATTATCGGCTCAAGAAAATGGGCAGTCCGTATCGGTCATCGGCTAAAGTTGATGGGGGGAAAAAAAACGGTATCGGCCCTAAAAAATCCATATCGGTCGATCCCTAGTCCTAACATTAACAACACATATCTTCACTTTTGTTGAAAAAATGTTAATGTTTTGGATCGTACTATCGTAAATGTATCCAAGATAAATATCTAAATGTTTTCTTTATACAGTCTACGTGGTTGCAGACAAATACATTTTCAACCCCATAAAAACATTGCAAACATTTAAAAAACCCAACCTCAACATACACTTTTTTTGTCTTTTATTTTAGCATTAGGATCTCTGTCAAGTAGGGATGTTTGATATTGGCTTCTTATGAAAAACCTGATATTGCCTTTAGCTCTACCCTAATTTTAGGTGACACAATATACAGTATCTCTCCATGGAAAAAACACCTTGAGACTACTTTTAATGTGCTGCTTCGCTGGATGTATTGAACAAAAATACATAATCTGTGCAAAATAAAAACACTTATTCAACTTTAGTAATGGAAAAAGTGCTATGTTTTTTTTTTTTATTATTGTTATTTTGTCATCAGTGGTACGATAATATTTCTACTTTCTAGATCAGGGGTGTCAAACTCATTTTAATTCAAGGGCCAAATACAGACCAGTTTAATCTCATGTGAGCCGCAGATTTTAGGTGGTAAAACAAGCAATTTTATCATTCATGTGCCCGAGTTTGCACTTCCACCTATAATAGTATTTAAAGTATGTAAGACACCGACAATAATCAAGCAAGAAGTGACAGATATCAGCCCCTGCAGGCTCCAACATTTCCTTGATTTGGTAACCATTGTTTTTTTTTTTATTTAATTTGATGAATAATTTGAGGAAAATTGTAGAATTTTTTAAATAATGAGAGTTCTTTAAACAATTTGAAGTTCAAAATAATTGCAATCATGAGATATAATCATTAGAATAATGTGCAGTTTCATTGAAATTGTGTATTTGAAGATACTGCGATTAGTTTGTGATTTACACAAGGATTCGTGTTTTTGCTGTTTCCTTTACTTTCTCCTACAGGCCGAATTGGGAGCTTTAACCCTCCTATTATTCTTTGGGTCAATTTCACCCCATTCAATGTTTGAATCAGTCACTAGTTGACAATATTTTGACATATTTCCTAATTCGATGGGTACAATTGATTAAGAATACAATTATCATGATATTTTTTTAATGTGCTGAACACATATTGCATGCATTAGTGTTCCTCTGGGGGTCAATTTGACCGCAAACTGTTTTTGAGGATAATAGGAGCTTTAAAGGGCTGTATTTGGCCCCCGGGCCTTGAGTTTGACAGGCGTGATCTAGAATCTAGATCATGTAACCCGATGCAATGAGGTTTCAAAGCTGATCACCTGGAAGTGCTGTATTTCCCTCTCATCCTGGAGTGTGTGTGGGATCTCCTTTAAGCAACAGATGAAGAAGGCAGTATCAAACCTAGATTTTCCATATCTGTCCTCTGGGGTCAGCCAGTTGCCCCACTCCTGTAGAGCCCAGATGTTGGGCATCACCTCCAGCTCTCTGCACATCCTGATGAAGTTGGAGGGGTTCTGGTTGACCAGGGTCCTCCACTTGGAGAGCTCAGTGCTGCACAGCTGTGGGTCACACACAGAGATGTCCTCTGGAGGGTTTATCACTCCTCCTCCTCCCTCTGGTTTGGGGACAACCAGCAGCACCCCGGACTCCTCAAAGGTCTCCCTCAGGGCGCAGATCCTAAGGGCGACCTCCCCTGGTATAGAGGAGCCTAGCTTTAGCCGATCTGTGGCAAAGATCGGGGGTCTGGTCTCCATCGGCTGTTTGACACCCCTTAAACCAAAACTCGGAGATTTACCTACAGTTTTAAAGATGCCCAGCCAGTCACTGGAGAAGTCAGAGGAGTCCAACATCCCTCCAGGGAAGACGTACGCGTTAGGCATGAAGCCGCTCCTCCCGCTTCTTTTCAGCATCAGAACTCTGTAGTTGAAGCTGGAACAAGGCGGTAGTTGAGAGTTTCTGCTGCGGACGGACAACAACGTGTCCGCTCCGAGCCTGTGCTCTGCGGCTAAGATGAGGGTAGCCGCCTCCTTCCAGTGTCTCAGAACCGTGTTCATGTCTCTGAAAGCTGTGGGAAGCAGCGGTCATTCACCCGCTGACATTTGTTTTGGTGGAAGTTCAAGGTTCGCTTGTACTTCTTCATGAGCTGCTACTGCCCCCTACCGGGCGGAAGACCTGCTGGGCCATCAATCTACCAACGTCACTTCCGTTGTTTACTCCGCCTCATTGGCCTCTCTCTGACTTTTTTCTTTCTTTATTGACAAATTGAAAAAATACAACCTCTCAAAGGAGTAAAAACAATTGCATTCCACAAGACACAAATCAAGAACAAACCAAAAAACAAAATTAGGAAAAAAAAAAAAAGCAAGGCATTACTTTCAACCACAGATACCATAGTCACAAATGGAATATACTGTATGTACGGCTCACATGGCAAAGCCAACAACACACCACCACAAGGAAACATCTTTACACAATACTAAGACTAGATCCTCATAAAAACACCATCATTAAACAATAAAATCTCTCAGGCCTCTCTCTGACTTCTCGATTGACAAACTTGATTATGTTACATCATGCAGACAAAGTAATAAAAAACGTTTTTGCTCGAAATATTTCAGGCAGATATGAACTTGGTTACTACATTTATTTACTTGAATCATATTTAAAAAGAACCTCAAACTTGAAGCTTGAATTTTGCATAGATTGTTTTAATTTCATTTAATGATGGCCGTCAAAAAAGGTTTTTTTTTCATGGATGACTAAAAAAACTTTTTAAATATAGTTATGTAATTGGTATAATGCTAAAAATACAAATGAAATACAATGAAAATCATACAGATTTGAGAAAGTCATTGTTCAATATTATGCTAATATACAAGGGCACTCAGAGAGCAAAAAACCTCAACCAAGCACCAAATATTCTCTTTGCTAGATATTCACAGTTATCTAGATCAATGATCCTGATTAGAGCTGTAATAAGTTAGATAAAGTTAGACCCCACATGGCCCAAGCCCGACAGAATATGTTCCGAACCTGAATTAAGTTGATTTACTTTAAGTCTGAACCCATTGCAGCCCGACGCTATTCAAATCTGTGCACGCACATTTCTCAAGAACTAGTCTTTTATAAGCTTTAAACATCATTTATAGAGACCAGCCTTTGATTTACCTCCTCAGGATCAATTTGTGCGTCTTTCTCACACATATCGAAACGCTGTGCATCACCTGACCGCTCATTTACAGGACATCTCCCGAGCTCGGCCCAAGCAGTAGTAAATTAATAAAAATCAAAACTAAACCTGACCCAGCCCGTTGGGTTAAGGCAAAGATCTATAGCTATAATCCTGATCATGTTACCATGATCATTCACACTTTAAAGGCTTGTGAGAAAATTTTATCCCCAATAATAATAATACGATAGATCCAAATGTATGGGCACCATCATCTTATCAAGAAATCGTGATGAAATGAGAAATCCAGATCCGATGCAGAAGAAACGTGGTAGGGTAACTAAAGGATCAACTCAACATAACTGAGTCAAAGTTCATAAAAACTGGTCAATTACGAACCGTGATGTACATTTTTAAACAGATCCCTTTTAAAATGTGATAAAATCTTCCCTGTTTTAAGGTCTATCTTTGGTTAAAATTTTGTCAAAATCCATTAGGAACCTTTGATTAAATCCTGCAAACAATCAATATCGTTTTAGCAGTTATCTTAGTAAATTATAAAGTATTTTGGCTTGTTTGTGTTTTCAATACCTCTCTAAATACTTTTATTTCTCCGAACACAACATGGAAGCTCAAATGAGATTAGTTTGTTGTCTCTGTCTCTGAGCTGCTATTATGCGTAATTGGTTTATTGTGAGGCAAGTAAAATAAATGATGTTCCTAAAACCAAAAGAGAAACATGTTCCAACCCAGTGGATTTCTGGTAAAAAAACAAAAACAAAAGAAAAGAAAAACAAAGGAATACTGAATTAGGCCACAAGCTGAGTAAGCACAATCCTTATGATTGCAACAACAAGGTGGCAATGAATGACTAAAGTATCTGTAAATGCTGATGAGGTTAAAGGTTTACGCACACTGCAAGGTCGGGTTGATTTTGTTGGAATCCTGGAATTTGCCAGAAGAGAGAGCTGATACACTACGGAACAGTGTACTCTATGTGTACTTGCACAGAACAAATTAGTATGTGGCCTGCATCACTGTTTACTTGTATTTGGAAAAAGATAGCGGAAGAAGTTCTGCTTTATTTAGTCACCGCTTCATGGGCTGATGGAGCCTGCCAGACATCTCTGCTGCACAGCACTGAGGTTGGGCTTCTTTTTTTTTTTTTCTTATATAAATATTGACATGATCCAATGAAAGCCAAAGTTCTGTTTATCCAGGTCTACAAATACAATATTGACAATTTGAGAACAGTTCACTAAAGAAGGTAGTATTCCTGTAAAATTTTGATACAGAGGTATGCATGCACATTGTACAACCTAGTGTGCAGCAAGTGTTCTGACTCCCACTGTCCATTAATTACTTTTCTTTTTCTTCTTCTTCTTCTTCTTCTTCTTCTTCTTCTTCTTCCGGCTATATTATCAAATTCCTCTTTACTTTTTTCCTTTTCACAGGCTGTCCTCACACTATTCTGGCACTCTAACAAATGCGTCAGCAGAGGAAAGCTTGGGTCAGACTACCAAAATACAATATGTTGCAAAACAAATAAGCATGTCCAGAAGTGTTGTTATTATCTTGGAATTTTTGAAAATGTTAAGATTTGAAAGTAGAAACAATTTAAATGGATGTCCAAGCTTGTTGGCAGGTGAGAAAGGGGATTTCACACACACACCCACACACACACCCCCGCACACGCACACGCACACGCACACGCACACGCACACGCACACGCACACACACACACACACACACACACACACTGGAGCAGGGTTTTATATATCCTTATCAAAGAGTCATTGTGAAGAGAAGAAAGTCATGCTGCAACATGTTTTTCTTCTGAGATCTCTGTTTAAATTCAACACCATTACATGTACATGAGAGTTAAATACTGTTTTTTCAGTGTGAAAGCCCCCCATATATATTTCAAATTGTGTTAAATTGATCAGATAAACATGAATAATAAAAGGAATGTACACATAACATGTGTCCAATGTTGAAGATTACATTACAATATATTTTGTCTGCCACATTTTTGTTGTGATCTCCAACTTTGTAGCCCTCTGTAGTCTCAGGCACAGACACGTCCCTCTTCTCTCTAATGGCTCCAAAAGGTTGCCAATCTGATTTGGGACCTCCCACAGCCACAGAAGTATGCTCAGGCTCAGACAGCCCAAGGTTTTCACTGTCATCTGACATTCCTGTTTTCCTTCACTAACTGCAACAGTTCAGTTTAAGATTCATGGACTATCTCTGAGGGTGATTTCCCTCCCCCACCAAAGACAAGTAAGTGAACAAGTATTAATTATTGCTGGGTATAAAACTACTGAAGTAAAACTAACACAACACAGATTAGATCATTGATATCTACTGGTAAACACTATCTGAAGTGAATGAGCATAACAAACCTGGTGTTTGCTTCTTTCTTTATAGTTTTGCTCAGTTTTACATGAAGTTTGATATTGGGTTTTAATGGCAAAAAAAGACACAAGATTTGACTCCAGGGAAGGTATGAGTTTGCATGTTTTCCCCATACTTGTGTTGGATACCTCTGGGTACTGTTGTACTTGTCAGCAATTTAACCATTTATTGCATAGTGACTATAAAGCACAATAGCTTTCCTTTGGGATTATGATTTGCTTTGCCTTAGAAGAGTAGAAGAGTTTTGTGGTGAGTTTGTGGATTTTTTAATACAATTGTAAGCTGATCACAAAATAACAAATTTAAAGATGTGTATCAATAAATTGACAAATATTTGACCTTGTTTTTTGAAATAATTTTAATTAAATATTGATGATTTTATGTGTGTGAATCTTAGATTTATCTGCTTGGGTTATCTTGATAACTTTTATTGAACTATTGTCTCATTACATCATAAAAGTAACTTGTCAAAGTTATGATAAAAAAAAGTCATAAAATTAAATCTAAAATGTATTTATCTAATTGTTTTTAAATGGTCTTGATAGGTTTTCTGACTGACATGGATGACAGCAGCATCAGAAGGAGGAAGGATTCCCACCACAGCTCCAATGGTCCCTGTGGTGAAGAGGACAACACTAGAGCCAAAACAAAGGCCACTGTGCTTCAAAAAGATGTGAGTGGGCATCTGTCAATCTCATTTTTATTAGGTATTCCCATCACTCCCAGAAAGGTGACTTTATTTTAATGGTCAATTGGACAGAAGACAAATAGTATTCTGGACCATAAAATGTATAATACCACCACAAGCTGATATTTTACCAGTACTTTCTCATTCCCCTAAACCTCCAGCTCCATGTTAGTAACTGTAAACCAAACTAGATTACATTTTTTTGTTACATTTGCTGCTATCCTTTAAGACAGACTTAGGTCCCGTGGCCACATGTGGCCTCAGTTTGATTTTGTGCGGCCCCCAAAACAAATCCCCAAAAATTGTATTTCAAGAAGTTGGAAGGAATATAAACAACATAAGTCACAAAATAACTACCAAAACACACAAATTGACAGCAAAATGCCAAAAATACACAAAATGACAACAAAGACAGACACAACAACTACTTAAAGCTGCAGTTTGTAGAATCCTCTTTCTGCTCCGTTTTGAAACCGAAATCGAAACTCAACCTCGTTTTCCGGTATATTTTGTGAACTCTCTCAGCGACCATTTTAGACTTTAACATGAACATACGTATCACTCCAGTTACTATCCCGAGCAGCGGCTGCTGCCGTCGGCTCGTCCCCACCAGAGAGCACACACAGTCGGCTGTGATCTAGGCTGCCTGCCGCTCTGAGCAGAATGTCAACCATCACTCCGCATCCAGACTATATAATTAATTCACCTTGAATAAGCTTCTCTTAGGTTTACACACAATGTATCCCATCTGTTATCGCTCTCCCTCTGACACCAGTGTGTGTGTTGGGCAGACCCCGCGCAGCCACGGGGATCCATGAGGACACAAAGCGATCTGTTCCTCCTCAGTGTTTGTGACACCTCAATCTGCCTTTTTTTGCTTGATTTGCCGTGTAACTGTTGTGTCTAACGCCACAATGGAGACTTGGACGTCCATCATTATGCACCTGACTTCAGTCGAGGAGCCAATAGAAATGCCCAAAACAGCTCATAGAGCACAAGTGTTTGTAGAAAGATCTCTGATTGGCTGACGTCCATATTCTAGGACCTTCACGCTCCTGGATTTCTAAACTTAATTTACAGGGCCAGGAGAAGGAGCAGAGATTCACTGTCCACTCAGAACACTTTGGATTACAATATGTTCAAAGGTGATAATAGATTTTTGACCAAATTACGCCAAAAAAAGTTACGTATTGCAGCTTTAAACAAACACAATGACGAGGAAAACAGAAAAAACAACAACACATTACAGAATAGCTCCAAAGACACATAGACTGTCAACAAAATGGCAGTACACAAAATGACAGGAAAACACTAAAAAAACAACAACAATACAGAAAGCGACAAATGAAACACACAAATGGACCACATAAATGCAGAAAATGACACAAAAATACACAACATTACAACAAGAATACAACCCCTCACAAAAAAAAAAAAAAAAACAAAAAAACACACAAAATGACAAAACAACAAAACAACAAAGACAAAAAAAGACAAAACCCTTTCCCCACCCCACTGTATTAATGCTCATATTAATCATTATTCTAATGCTGACATAAATGTTGATAATGTAGCCCTTGGATCAGATACAATCGCATTTATGTGGTCCTCGCTGTGATAGTGTTGCCCATCCTAACTTTAAGACATTATAAAGATATATATATAAAGATAACAAAACATAATACAACATCTAATAAAGAATTTTTAAAAAGCACAAGACAAAAAAATGTTGATTTGTAACTCACAAATATAGTTGGGTAAACATAATATATGAAGAGTGAAAATACATGTGTTGCTCATTTTGTAATTTTGTAATTTTGTAATTTTACTCCTCTGTAGAAACACAACGCAGCAGAAAGTTGTGTAATCACAAGCTCCTGATGTGACTTGTAACTGTTGAGTAAATGTGGCTAAATGGAAAGCACTGGTTGTTAAATCCAACATCATTCTCTAAGATGAAATCAAACAGAGAAGCTTTAGCAATAATCAGTGTGTTTAACATGCTACTACAACCCCAGAGTAAAGCAGAGGTCACTCCAATTCCCATTAGTATATTGGCATCTATTAGAGGCAACTGGAAGATGGTCCTCTGCATGTCTGCACCTGCACTTAGCTACTTTTAAAAGCTACAACAACAGTTCATATTTTTAAATTTTTCATTGTAGATTTTAATTACTTTTTTGAAGTATCTTTGTGCATGCCATATCCGACTTTATATGTATCACTTATCCTCTCTTCTAGAACACATCAAACCTTCCAAAAATGTATTAAATAAAAAAATGATGACATGCAAAATAACAATTATATGAAATTCTTATTACTACCCTTAGCAAAAAGTAGTTTATTCAAGTGTACTACAAGTATACTTATTTTATACTAAAACTGAGGCAGTATACATGAAGTGTACTTTTTATATACTATATTTTATATACTTAAGAAAAGTAAAGTGAAGTATACTTAGCTTATACTGAAAAGTATAAAGAATAGTCTAAGACAAAGTACATTAATACTTAGACTTACACTTATAGTTTAATACTAAACCTTATACTTATTCTTAGTTAATGAAAGTATACTCTATGTGTACCTTAATGAACTAAAAAGTGGACTAGAAATATATACCTAGTATACTAATAGTATATAGATGAGTATGCTTGTATACTTGAAAGTGTACTTTTGTAAACTTAAAATGACCTTTAAAAGTATATTTTAAGTATACTATTATAAACTTAAAATGTTCCAATTTAGTCCGAAGAAGTATTAAATTAGTATACTTTCTACTACGCTACAAGTACATGGCCCATAGTATACTTGGTATACTTATACTCAAGCATACTTAATAAAATGAACTTCAACTCTAGTATACTAGTTTTTGCTAAGGGTTAGTGGTAAACTGAAATTATAGCTGCTTTTGAGACTGTTTTGCTGCCAACTTAGATCTTATTGCACACATGGGATGATCCTCCCTTTCTTCTACCACTCTTCTCTTCAGTTAATGGAGAATGCAGCTTAGTCAGGTTAAGATCAGGTGACTGACACTCCACTTCTCACCTCCCCCACCACCACCACCACTACCGGTCATTGATACACTACCTCCTTAATCTGTGCAACTCTTTGTTCACTGCTTTAAAGGTGAATGTTAACCAATAATCCTTTAATATAGCATACGTAAAACTATGTCATAACAAACAGCATTTGATTACAACAAGATCTTGTAATAAAACTCTAATCTAATAAAAAAAAAACTATGTTCAGGATCAGGTGAAGAGGAACTTTTCCTCGTTGTTTTAAATTGCTTTCTTATCTGTTTGCTAAGGTGGGTTTGCTCAGTGGTATTTGTCTGATAGTGGGGACAATGATTGGATCAGGCATCTTCATTTCACCAAAGTCTGTTTTGCTGTATTCTGGAGCTGTGGGACCCTGCCTACTCATCTGGGCTGCCTGTGGTGTGTTATCCACACTGGGTGAGCATCATTTGATTTTCTTTTCTTCTTTCCTTCTTTGTATAAATGCATTGTGCACATAGCGCTGAAGACTACTTTAATCTGACAAAGTAATATTGTTCTTATAGGTTAAATATCACATTATCTCTCAAACGTTCTGAGCTCTGGCATCATTTTGAAGAAGCAAAGGAAAGCGTATACATGATCACTATCGAATGCTTAAAACAATGAACTGTCAGAAACATTATTCCGTTAGCCTTTTACCCCGTCTCTCTCCAGCTGAGCTGAGAAACACATGTCGTTGCTCAATTAGGTTTAGAAATAACTTTTTTTTTTTGTTTTGTAAAAATCCAACATGCTTGTGGGGAATCTTGTTTGACATTAAAACAAATGTATTTCTCCTCCACTTTGAAAAAAGAAAAAAGATGAATGAAAAGGAGCAGAACAAAGTAAAACTTACAACATCTGCCCCCTTTGTAAGAAATCAATCACATTAAACAAAGGCGAACAGCAACACAGTCAATGTTGCATTTGAAACAACAACAATATACACTTCTGTCTCATATCTCTTCAGAGTAAAACGTTTCACATTCTTTTTAACATTTTGAATCTGGTGGGAAATGTTTACTCCCACACCAGATTCATTGAAGCGGCTGTCGTAAAACTTCTGTAAAAAAACATAAATATCTATTCTAACCCCTTTATTAAGCATACCCTTCAATCTTAAATCCCTTACACGGCAGTTTACTTTCCAGCTAATGATGATGTATCAAGGTACGTGCGTCAACACCTATTTTGTATAACTGGTTGATTATACACCTGATAATGCATCAACAAAACCCTTGATTATGTAAAATATGTACTGTTTCCTTCCCTGCCCACATTTTTTAAACCATCCACTGAGTTTAAACTTTCCTGCTTCTGAAATCTCTTCTTTCATCTACATTTGTGGCCACACAGGAGCATTGTGTTATGCTGAACTAGGCACCATGATCACCAAGTCAGGGGCTGAGTACTCCTATTTAAAGGAGTGTTTTGGCCCGCTCCCTGCCTACCTGTTCTCCTGGACCACCGTCATGGTGCTGAAGCCCAGCGCCTTTGCAATCATCACGCTGAGCTTTGCAGAATATGCCTCTGCACCATTCTACCCAGGCTGCTCGCCTCCTCTCATCGTCACCAAGTGCCTCTCAGCAACAGCTATTTGTAAGAGCATAAACAGTAATCATTCACCAGTCCCTAGAAATATATATTACAAACTACAGTAAGGAAACACAACTTCACCCTTTTCCTGGAAAAAGCAATGAAAGAAGAAAAATAAAAACTAAAAACTAAGGTGTAAAATTTACATTTGTGAGCCAGCGAGAGATATTATAACTTAAGATCAGGATCCAGGGTGATTTACCTATTGGACAGAGCTTTTATTTTGTCACCTTTTTTTTTTTTAACATCGTATGCCTTTCATCTTTGAACACTGTTAAGTCATAATAATTATTTCAATTTGACCTGTTGATGATCAAAACAACATGATTGTATGTTACAAAAAAAGCTAACCCGATGAAATGAGAAAGTTAATGGAAATAAATAACTGCAAATTTTGGGACCTAAGCACTGCAGATAGGTAAATAACATGATGGACAAAGGTATATACCATACCAAGTTGTAAAAACATGTGGAACATGGCTGTGAGTGTGTAACTGTGATAATTAGCCTCCCCATCCTGGTTAAGTTTGGAAATAAATGTACATCAGGTAGGAAATAAATAGAATAAATGAACCTTCAACAAACTAATTAATTGTGCTGCTTAAAGCTGGGGTATGTAGAATGGTGAGGCGCTTCCCCCTCCCCTCCTGAACAAAACATAAGTGCATGTGCACACTGTGGAACTCTTTGCGACTGTTTTCTCCAAAGAGTCTAGTAACAAATGTAGGAACTTTATCTTGTGTTATTGGAGAGTTTTTTGATGTTTCAGAGACATGAAAGCATGCATCACTCACTGCATCTTCTGCTCAAACACAAGCAGCCGCTCCTCCGCCTCCCGATCCCAGCCGATCATAGCAGACAAACTCCACACTGCAGATGAATTGGGTCTGTTCTTTCCACTTTAGATCATTTTTAATAAGCTATTTATTCTGTCTGTTCTCACTCTTTCTCTCTGACTCGAGGCGGACTGCGTCTGCGTTCCTCCTGAGCACGTTTGTGCCTTTATTCTGTTGCTTCTGCTTTTTCCTCTTGCTTTGCCGTGTAACCGCTGCGTCAAAAGCCGCATTAGAGACTTCAGCTGGAATATAAAGCCATGGGACTGTCCCTACTCTCAGATCCAGAACGCTTATCACCTTTTGACGAGCAGCTCAAGCAGCCAGTAGTAACACTTAAAACAGCTCATGGACTCGCCCTGTTGGTAGAAAGATATCTCATTGGCTGAAGCCCAATGTCATGCTCCTGTATTTATAAAGCTCATTTACAGCCAGGAGAAGGAGAAGAGGTTCACTGTCCACTAAGAACACTTTAGATAACAATATGCAATACCATATAATAAGATGATAATGGATTTTTGACCAACTAAAACAAAAACAAAAAAACCCCAGCTTTTAATCTAACCAAAAAGCATCAAGTTGACACGTTTTAGCAGCATGTTTTAATACTTAGATATACTTTCTATTTATTACTTATTTTTACTGTATACCCAAACATAAAAGTTACTACAGTGACAAATGGAATACATTTATTACAGTGACTGAAAGCCCATGTTCTACATCAGGAGTGTTGCAGGATTGTTGCCCTCCATGACCACATTTGGAAACTCATGCTTACTTTCATTTAATGCAAATAACACAAATATGAGAATTAATGAAATGATTAGACATGGACGGTATACTGTAGGTTAAAGGTAACTTTGTTTGACCACTGTGACTGGGTAACTGACTGTGGATACTGGAGAGACTGGAGAAAACCTTTACTGACTGAAAGCTGGTTTAATTAAAAGTTTAGTCAGCGAACAAAGGAATAAAGCAATTGATTATTTAACATAACATGTTACAAGAACGTTTACACCAAAGGCCTGTCTGTCTATTAATTCAGATTATTTTTCTTCTTTCCTTTCAGTCCTGATTGTAAGTGTGAACTGTTTGAGTGTGAAATTGGCCAGCTACGTGCAGAACATCTTCACTGCAGCCAAACTTTTCATCATTCTCATCATTGTGGTGTCCGGCATTGTTTTGTTAGCACAAGGTATGTCCTTACAAAAGCATCGTTAATCATGGTTTAAAATATAATTTGCTCTTATAAATAATAAACCATATTGTCTCATATTTGTGTCCAGGACACACAGAGAATTTGTCAAATGCCTTTGATGGCTCGTCGTCGTCTTTTGGATCAATCGGACTTGCATTTTATAACGGGCTCTGGGCTTATGATGGATGGTAATGATACCTTTTAATTATGATGGTTTACCTATTAGTGTTAATGAATACTAATACTGAACTAGAAGTAAAATCAATTATAACCATTTAGAAAACACCAAATAATGTAGATTGACACTTCAGAAAGTCTTTAACTGCTTTAATATGAGAAATTTTATAGCTGATTTTATTCAAACAAGGCTTTGGGAAGTCAAAAATAAAAATGGTGTTGGTATTAAGCCAGAGGTTGGGGGTTCAACCCCATTCTATACCAGTCAATATGTCAAAGCAACTACTTTTGCACTGAGCTTACATTACGCATCATGACTTAAACACTTTAGAGAACAGGGACAGCTTTCAGAAAGAAATCAGACACTGACTATTTCATGGAACAGGTTGTGCTTGACTGCTTGCTGAAAATAAACCTGTGTATAATTAGAAAAGATACTTGGTTCAGGTTGGCTGTTTGCCATGGCAACTAAAGGGTTTTGCTTCATTGTTGTAACAGGTGCTTTGCTTAAAATTGTTAAAAAGTTCTCAAAATGTCACATAATGACACTTGGTTTGGCTTTTTTTTTTTTTTGCGATGCTAAGGGATAAAATTGCTTCTTTTCACACAGGAATCAGCTAAACTTCATCACAGAGGAGCTCAAAGACCCTTACAGGTGAAGCAAACGTAACCATTCACAGGTCTCTAAAATGTGTTCAAAACCCATCAGCAGTCTAAATGACATCAGTAAACATTTGGATCTTTAAAAAAAATAAAAAAATAAAATGCAACTTAATCAAAGGCAATCCTTTTCTATTGAAACAAAGAAAAGTTTGTCCATTTGTGTTTTATTGTTAAAAATGATTTATATGATATTTGTTGTCCCGTTGTAAAAAGGCCTTTTTATTATTATTATTGCTAGAAATTTGCCTCTGGCCATTCTCATTGGGATTCCACTGGTTTCTGTGTGTTACGTGATGGTCAACCTGGCCTACTTCACTGTTATGACTACCACTGAGCTGCTGCTGTCTCCAGCTGTTGCTGTGGTAAGAAGAACTTAAACCGTAGATAAAAGGTTCGCCTTTGATCACTCACTAGTGGGCTGATGTTTCTACAACTCCACTGCCTATTTGTTCCGCCGCTTGGTTTTTTTTCCTGAAGAGTGTCTTTGTGCTTCCTCAGACTTTTGGGGACAGAGTCTTTTATCCTCTTTCTTGGATTGTTCCACTTTTTGTTGTCTTGTCAACGTTTGGATCTGCCAATGGAAGCTGCTTCACTGCTGGCAGGTAGAAGAAAACCATATTCAAAGCAATCACCAAACGCAAGGATGCATTAACACATGAAAAGGAATGTGTGTCTTTCCTTAGGCTGGCGTATGTTTCTGGCAGAGAAGGTCACATGGTGAAAATCCTGTCCTACATCAGTCTGAGGCACTACACTCCTTCTCCTGCCCTAATACTCAATGTAACTCAAAGTGCACCATAAAATGGTTTAAAGGTTTTCAAGTTTGATAAGATATCCTTATTCATATTTTTACTGGAACATATTGTTTTATAGCGCTCAGACCGCTTTATAACTCTTGGTTCATTCAAACACTCTGATACCTTATCAATGTTACATGAACCTTGAAGGAAAGTTCCAACTCTGTTTCTTTGTTCTTCAGGGTCTCTTGGCGATATGCTACATTATTCCAGCTGACATCAACAGGCTGATTAACTACTTTAGCATCGCTCAGTGGGTGTTTTACGGTCTCACTGCCCTGGCTCTTATCGTCATGCGTTTTACGAGGAAGGATCTCCATCGTCCAGTGAAGGTGAAGCGTCACTTTAAACCTGTGGATTGCAATTCATGCCTTTTTAATATGGTTTTGCACATAAATATTGTTTTCAGTTAAAGCCAGTTTTGAACATTTTTCATTGTACAGATCAGGGATGGGGTCATTTACAATAATAATTGTAATTGTAATTTGAAAAATCTGTTGTCGTTGTAATCGTAATTACGTTGTAATTGAGTTTATATCATTGATTTTGTAATTGTAATTGACATGAAAATTCTATAACAATTGTCCATTATACTTTAACGCAAAACTGGGGAACCATTTTACAGTTCTATGTGTACAGTTCTACACATGTGTATCTATTATTAAAATACATTTCATGTCAACTTTTACCACATTTTACCATTTAAAAAAATTTGAATCTAGTGTTATACTCACACAAAAAAGGCTCATACACCCACACCAAAATATATTAAAACTTATATTAAAAAGCCTAACAAAGAAACCAAGAGATAGGAAGGAATTAGATGATAGATGACTGTTTTTACTGTATTTTACAGCTGATTTAAGATTAGTCATCATTAGAGATGCTAACAGAAAGCTAACACAAGAGGAAGGGTTACTTTTAATAGGTTAATTATTTCAGGCATTTACAATTAATTGTGATTAATTGTAAATGCACTTTAGTCATTGAGAACGTAATTGTAATTGACTTTCTGAGGATATAAAAAATAATTGTAATTGAACTGTAATTGGGAAAAAAAGCTGGTCACTGTAATCGTAATCAAATTGTAATTGAACATGGGTAGTTGAAAACGTAATTACAACTGAAAAATGTAATGGACCCCAACCCTGGTACAGATCTTAAATCAGTTTATATCATAAAGCCTTTCAAATAAACAAATACCACTTCCTAAAATCTTTGTTTTCCAACTTTTCAAAGTTAGGTCAAACTGTCACATATAAATATTTCTCTTACTGTTGTAAATGACTCAAATTGTTACATGGATGTTGACACTAGCCTGGCACGAGAATCTATTCTATCTATTGTGTCATTTCACAAAGGTGCCGATTGTGATACCTGGCCTGATGGTTATAGTGTCCTGTTACCTGGTCTTAGCTCCTATCATCGATAAACCAGAAATGGAGTACCTCTACTGTGCTGCCTTCATCTTCTGTGGGCTCCTTTTATACTTCCCTTTTGTTCACTGGAAAGTCAGCTGGGGGACAAAACTGACAAGTGAGTACACAACTGTCTTTTATTTGAGTTCTTTATTCTGAAGGACAGAAAGCCTTGATTATGGACATCTTTTACAGCTCAGTTATTTAATCTGTGTTTTATTGATCCATGTCAAACACCTTTGTTATTAAACACTTGGTATTCTCTTTATTACTGAGAATACAGGAGGCATTGGCTTTTCAGCTCCAATACCATTTTTAGAGTGGACAGCTTGTTAAGTTAGAATGGAGCTGCTCTAGTGTTTACCTTCAAATCTTTAACAAACAAATTATAAACCATTCAACCTTTTACATGTTCAGCTAATACGTTCAATCTGTTTCAACATTTTCAAGCTTTTTAACCTTTTTGTCAATGTTAAGCTATTGCTAGGTTATTGCTTAGCTAATACTAGGTTAATGCTATTGCTAGGTTAATGTGATTGCTAGGTTAATGCTAGGTGAGTGCTAATGTTAGGTTAATGCTATTGCTAGGTTAGTCTTAATACTAGGCTAACACAAATGCTAGATTAGTGGTAATGATAGGTTAATGCTAATGCTATGTTACTGCTATTGCTAGGTTACTGCTGATTCTTGGCAAATACTAACACTAGGCTAATGCTAATTCTAATTCTAGCTAATGCTAATGTTAAATTATGCTAAATCCAATGCTAATGATAGCTAATGCAAGATAAGGGGATATGCTAAGCTAATGCTAATGCTAGCTAATGCTAATTTATGCCAATGTGAATGTTAATGATAGCTAATGTTAAGCTAAGGCAAGATAAGGGGTATTGCTAGACTAATGCTAATTCTAGCTAATGCTAATTCTAGCTATTGCTAATTTATGCTAATGCATAAAGGTGAAATTTGCATGTCAGTTACATCCCGTCCAAGAAACATGAAAAGACAATCACACATGACATGGGAGGGGGCGGGAGAGCTGTGGGTCGCCACAAGGGCGGCGCCCCCTATCTTAGATGGGAAGTGAAAAACTTGAGGTAAGAAGAGGGGCAAAGGCAAGTCCCAAACAGTGCTCCTTCAGGGGTACAGTTTGGAATTAAGACAAAAACTCCTTGGCCCACACAGAAGCCAATGAAAACACAATTACAACAAAATTTGAGGACATAGCACATATGGTCGGAAGAGGGGACTTGTGGAGGGTAGGATTACAGCCAGCTGCACTAATAACACTTTAGTCCTCTCTCAAAAACAGCTCTTTCTTTCACCAGATCAGTTATAAACTGCTCCTAAACTGTGTTACTTTTAAATTACAACCATTAATATAAAAACATAAATACAAACAGGTGTAATGCTGCTGCTGGTCAACCTTTAAATCTCTTCTCTTGCAGAACCCATAACCAAGCATCTCCAGCTACTACTGGAAGTAGTTCCTCCTGAGAAGGTGGAATAAGTGAGCACCGACATGTCAGCCTCTATGGGACACAAAGCATGTCTGGTCTGGAACTGGTGGTATAGGGATGTAACACTATGAAGTCAACTCACTGCTGTAAAATGTATTTACCTGTGTCAATTAATGTAATGTTTAAATATTAGGGAATGAAAATGGAAAAAAAAAAATAATAAATGAAAAATTCTGATGCTGCAAGTACCTTTTTTCCTACTGAAAAACCTCTGCTGGCTTCTTTTATGTAACGTATAGAGTGAACCAGAGGTATGATTTCACCTAAGCAGTAGCAATCGTTATGTGTGTTTATGAGTCATAAATGTGTGAACAGAAACTAGTAAAGGGGAATAACTGATAGATCTTTACAAGTTGAGTTTAGCACAGGTGATATTAGCAGAGCAGGGACAGATGATTGACTGTTGACCGTCCCAAGGCAAGATTTTAGAAGATGCACGTTTGCATCATAATAATTTCCACTGGCCATTTAGATATCCTCATACAAGAACTTGAATACATTTTTCTTTGACAATTTCTTTTATTTTTAGGAAACAAAAAAACAAGAACCCAATCAAACTAGTTACCTAAAAGAAAGAATTAATGAAAAAAAACAAACAATTTCAGTGTATAAAAAAAAAAAAAAATTGGTCTAAAAAAGATGATTAAAAAATAAGAAAAAAAACATAAAAATAAATTATATATAAAGTGAATATGCTGCTCAAATTAAATATAAAAACCAGTATTACACCAAATTCGGATAATTGCACAAAATGACTGTACTGTATTACAATTTATTTTTCAAACAGAGATCTCTAGTGGTACATTCTGGAGTCACGTAGAAAAAAAACTCACCCATCATGACCAACAGTTTATTATTTATATATTTGATGTTTTATTTTAAACGCTTTGTAATGTGGTGTTGTTCAAACAATGTGACCTTGTTCTTCCATATTTAGAAATTGTACCAATGTAATTTAATATAAGAATATAAGGTAGAAAAAAATGTATACTTTTTTTCCTCCATGTATGGCACCTACTGCCGAGCCACGACCTGGTCCTGCTTACCAGGTTTTTACTGAAGTTGTATATCCATTAGGTGTAAGCTTAAATTAAGGTATTTTATTTTGTTAGCCATCTCTTTTGTTTAGCTACCTTTCCTGCGTCTCTACATCCGACCATATGACGATTAGTTGAATATGAATCCTGTCTTTACTGTACTGTTTTTCAGTGCTGGACCATTTTTCAACAATAATGTAATTGTGTTTTTTTTTTTTAATTATTATTATTGTTATTATTAAAAGGACATTCAGAGATTGAACATCCATCCATCCATTTTCTGACCAGTTTGCTCCTTTTTTTCCTCAGGGTCTCGGAGGTCTGCTGGTGCCTATCTCCAGCTCTAGCATCAGCTCAGCATTAGGAATGAAATTGAACATGCAGCCCAGTCGATCAATACAGACAACAAATCAACACTTTATCTGCTGAAGAAATAATCCCCTGTTCCTGTTTCTGAGCAGAATACATTGACCACATTTTACAAAGCGGTTTAGTAGCTACCTGTATCACACATACAATATGCAGACATCTGTGCCTGCATTCTTGCTAAAAAGTTTTCACACATTCATTAAGTAAACCAGAGAGGTAAACTTATTTGCACATTGACATCCCTGATAGCACACATACATCTCGACGACGTCGACACGATGAATGAAGTTGCATTGGCGAGACGTATTATGGAGAGCGTTTGCTCATTGGGCAGACGTTTGGACGATGGATTAAAGATGCTCAGCGTGGACTAACTACACCTTATCTTGACCTTTATTTAGCGCGGATTGTTCAATTATATAAATATCTCCATATCCATAGTCGAGTATTTACTTAAATCTTAAAATTAATTAAATTAAACTAAATTAAACTGGGCCTTAGGAATACGACATTATCATATGACAATACCATAACAACAACAACAAAAAAACAACATACTACTTCTAAATAGCTTATTACGTGTGGACAAAATAAAGAGAGACACAGTTCATGATCATAAATCACAAAAACAGCTTCATGGAAGTGACATTTTACAGTTCTACAATTTTAAAAGTGGTATCACCGATTTGGGGGGAAAAAACACACATAAAATGACGCATTAGGAGTAGAATGTCAAAGCACAATCTGAGGCCAACATCGGCGAGTCGTATGCGTGCTATCTGGGAATATATCACTCAATGGATGCCTTCTGTAAGCCGTACTTTAACGTTGTCGATCATCAATCTTGGATTGCTGGAGTTGGACCGAAATCTGTATCATCATTTCAACAATTTGGATTTCCCTTGGGATAAATCAAGTATTTATAGATCAACAGTGGGGTGTTATATACAGTCGTATTTTAAACCAGTGTTTCATTGATAATGTTTAATATACTTTTCAGTAAAACAAACCACTTTCCCCATTGTATTTACAGTTTTCAGTCACATTATTCCAAACCCTAACCCTAACCCTAACCCTCTCACATTAAGGCTTTTATTGTCATCATACACGGTGTACAACAACATGAAAGGACAACTCTAGTGGTGTAAGAGTACAGGTATATAAAAATAAAATTAAAAAACCCCCCAAAAAGCTAGTAAAAAAAATTAAATAAAATAAATATAATGTACAATAGGAGTGCATGATAGCAGCAATGGGAATAAAAATATATTGCACAGAGAAGACCGGGTGTGATTACTGTGTGTTCAGTACCCTGATTGCACTCAGATAAAAAGTGTTAGTGAATCTGGAAGTGCGGGCCTTGATGGACTTCTACCTCCTCCCTGAGGGCAGCAGTGAGAACAGGGTGTGCCTGTTCTCACTGCACAATGTGTGCCTTATCAGAATGATATATATATATATATTGTACTTTTCCAGGTGTCTGAATGTTGGTTACAGGGTTACACCAAAGACAACAAATAAAACATGTAATAAAAATATGCGTTTGATGCCTGAACTGAGCCAATCAAGCTTTTCATAGTCTAATATTATTAATGATGATTACAAAATTACAGTTTTACTTTTCAAAAGTTTTGAAGCCCAAATGTCCTCCAGTTCTGGAATAACTCAAACATTGTTATATTCAGTGTCATTGTCAAGCGAGGTTGGAGTGTTTTTTATTCATTGTCCACTAGATGTCAGTACTGCACTGAACAATCACAGCATTTGTGTCTACCTTGTATTTTCACTACCTTTTATTGTGGTTGCATATGTATTGCACAATGAACTCGAGGCCCATCACGTGAGTTCATGGTGGTTAAAAGATATGACATCCTAATGGAGCTTTACTGCTGATAAATGTTATCTATATCTGCTCCTTGTTAATGCAATGAGGGAATGAATTACACAGACTCAGCTATGGCAGAGCTGAACAGCCAGATGTCCAATTAAAATCTGTTCATTAAAAAAACGAGGGGACATCAAATGTGCAGTGGGTCCTGCATTGGTATTTTATTATTATTTTACTTTTTTAAATGAAAGCTGTACTCTAAAGCACCCCTGTATTGTTTGTTAGTTGTTGGTTATGGTTTAAATATCACCATTTAGTATATTATTAAGTTTGTGCAACTATACAATGCTAATAAAATAGCCTTCTGGAGCAATACTCATTCCTTTCACTAAAGTGAGTGTGACACCACCAGAAAAATGTTTAAATCAGTGCAAAGAACATGGTTTTTTGTTTGTTTGTTTGGTTTTTTTTATTTATTTATTTTTAAACAAGACTGGCATGCAGTGAGGTTTTTTCCTCTCAAAAAACAAACTTAAAACTAAAACCCTGAATGTGGCTTTGCTGTGGCTCCATAGAAAGGTCAGGCCATCTTTAGACTTCAGTGAAGTCTTAGAATAACACAAAGAGGAGGCAGAAAATAAATATGTATGCTGTGACTAAAGACATTTGCATGAGCAGTCAGTCTGTTGTTTTTGGCTTTGTTTAAAAGTCTGGAGTGTTTTTGTTTAAGAGTGTGGCTGTCTCGCGGATTCAACTCAACAAGTTTTAGATGAAGACAAATGCATCCTGGTAAACGGGTGTTGGGATTCTCATTGCATAGCTGTAAAAGTGACATACGATAATTGCTGAAGCTTTCTTCCTATCCACTGTTATAGGGTTAGGGGGCTCAAATTGTGTTTTTTTTGGGGGAAAAGGCAGTTTCTTTCAGTTTCATCACTATTTTATGGACACTGAGTCCCAGAGAGGGAAAAAAACACATGATTTTCATTTTGTAAATGGGGGAAGAAAATCATAGCCTATTAATTCTACCCTTATGTGATAATGTTGCTTTTTGAAATAATGTAAGCAAGCTCTGCACATCTGGTGTCTGGGGAGGTCCGTAGTTGGTTTGATGATATTACTGAATCCATGTTGTCATTTTTAGTGGGTGTGAAACCTAATTACTCATCATCAGAGGCTGTGTAACCTCACTAAAAGCATAATAAACTTTCTTGGGTGCACTGTTATTACTCTGTAATATTACTTGTGAATCTGGTTAAAATAAATATAGTGCTTACTGCTTGAACAAGGTCACATGAGGAAAACAACACATCTGCAATCAGGCAAGTTTTTGTATCAAAAAGTACTTGTAAGTCGTCGATGGTACTTACACAATATGTCAGATTGCTGTTTCACAGTAAACTTAGCAGTCGATTAATAATAATAATAATAATAATAATAAAAATGAAACTTTTATTATTGTTATTTATGTTGTTAATCATGCAAATCCTTTGTTCTTTCATGTATTAATGCTCATATTGGTCATTATCCTAAATGCTGGCCTGAATCTTGATAATGTTGCCGTCGGATTAGACAATCGCGTTTGTGGCCCACTGCGACGCACATCAAATGTTTGTTTATCACCGGAGCACAGCTGATTGATACTGTGAATAGAGGATGGACACCTGACCAAACCCTCACGGGACCTGACAGCAACGGACGGGTCTGGTTCAGACACATATTTAGAACTAATGTTCGGGTTCGGTCACAGGCCAAGGAGAATGGAGCAGAGGACAATTTTAAAGGAAGAAACCATTGAAACATTCATTTTTCTGCTCAATAACATGGATTCGTTATCTTTGATAGATGGATTATGTAAATACTGGAGATCCGATGTGTCTCTTACGTGTCTCTTGATTGTGTTTCACTTTCGCTTGTTACCCGTGCGCCGATCTGATGTTGTTAATAAAATCAGTGCTTACCACTAAAACAAACGTACATATGTCATTTCTTTAAGTAAAAAAAAATGAGGTTTTCACTGTCGTGTCACACTCGGATGATAAAATGCGGTCCAATCCACACTCTAACTGTGAAACCGTTCATGTTACTGTTTACTGCAAGACCTGTGCACATGCCTCTGCATTCATCTGTGGAACCAAACAGTAGTTTAGTCCACCGTGCTTGTCTTCTTTCAGTCTCCAAGAATCTTCTTCTCATTCTTTTTTATTTACAGGTTATTGGGAGGCCTCTCCAAACCGTCGAGAACACTCACCAGCATCATTTGCCATCACCACCAGCGCCATTTGCCGTTTCAAAGCATGTATTTACTTGTTAGAGCATTTAAATTTCTTGAGTTACTAAGACTCGTTTTAGCATCCAAATGATGCCTCTCCATGTGGAACTCTGCAGAAGAAAACAGGTGCCCTGAGTCATTAGTTTTTGTTCAGGGTGGAGTCTTGATAAAATGAATCATTAACTTACTCTAACATTTTTTATTTATCATGGTAATTTATGGGTTTCAGTTTGTTGTTTTTGTGTTTGAATGACATTTTTTCCATTAAATTTCTATCTCATCTATCCATCCATCCATTTACGCATCCATCCATCTGTAGCATGTGCATGCACTGTTCTATAAGTCCATGCAGGGAAATGACAAAATGACAAACAATATAGAAATCTACTAACTCACTAAAGAATGACTGCACACTTATTGCCAAACACAATGAGATACACTGTATATCAAATAAGGATGTTTGAATAAGGTTGAGTGTGTCAATAGAATTTTTGGATGTGGATATGAGCAATTGTAGAATGTGAAGTGTAATTTGGGTTTGATTGACAAGAGAGCGAGTTATTATCCACCAAAGACAGAAGATCGTTTGTATCAAAAACTGTGCTGTTAGCCAAGGCCACTTCCAAGTTACGAAGGGTACGAGGTCACAAAGTTGGGTTTCTATAGGGGTCCTCCCTTTAAACCTGACAAAGCTCATTGTCAGCAGATAGTCGTCTTGTGCTTGATTCCCTTCTGTAGTTTGGCCCAGGTTTCTCACACCTTCCCATAGTCCCAAGGAGAAGATGGATTATTTTCTCTTTCTCTCTTGATGAAAACAATGAAAAACTAGAGATGGGGCAGATACCTGCCTTTTATATTCGTACTCACCCGGGAATTCCACTGGATACGCCTCCACTGCGCCACGGCACAGAGTCGGTTTTGCCCCCGCTGTGCTCCACTCTGGTTGAACGACTGTGACGTCACGAGACAGAGGAGTTCTCTCAATATTTATATAATCGCGCAAGAACGCAGTTAAAGGAATGTGATAAATGCAACAATAAACAGATAAACAGGTCAGTGTTCCTAACAAAAGAATACAGGAAGGTTGGACTCTCTGGATTTGTCATAGCCACATTTTTTAACCGATACCCATGCAATTGTTGAATGGTGGCCTGTCATTTCTGTTCCATATTTTTGAGATAGGTTGCCAAGGAAATCTAATCAGAAAGAGCTGGGTTAGGAAGTCTATGGGAGAGGACAGCACAGCACCATAATAAGGGATTTGAAAATGGGTTTTGCTCTATGGAAGAAGGTGTTTTACTTAGCAGGCAGAGTCTAGTGCAGATTTCAGACATAATGCTAGTGTTCACCTGCATGAATAAGTTTTTAAAAATCTGCTTTTTTTTTACTGCGTACAGTATTTAAGCAAAGCTTCTCCTCTTTGCTAATGTTCACGGATTTAAAATGACATGTCTTGAATTATTTCATTAAATTTACACACTCTAATATTTGACCAGCAGGTCCGCCAATTAACATTCAGCTTCATGCTGCAGCAGCCTGTGTAGAGGCTCGCAGTGCAGCCTGGCTGCAGAAGAGACAAAAAAAGACTACACAAAGGAGAGATTATTGCTTGATTCAACATTCTTTGCATCAACATGCTCCGGGGAGGCACCGGTCCACTGGCTACGTGGCCGAGTCACACCAATTCAGGAAGATGCGCACAGACCCCACGAGTGCACACCTTCACCCACGCTGCACTCAGTGCAACACAGAGAGAACCCATTACGGCGCTCCGCAGAGTGCACAGATTACAGAGTTTACAGAGTTGCACACCATGTGTCCGCAGCTTGTGTTTGTCCTTGTGAGAAGCTGAATGAGCTTTTTTGTGGAACAGAGCCAGCTCCCTAACCACCTCTTCACTCAGGCAGGTTAATCTCGGTGAACCACATCCTGAACAACGAGAGAGTTTGATCCAGCTCAATGAGATGCTCAAAGGTAGCCTCACTTCTCCTCCAGGGAGAACATACTTTGTGTCCACACTTTTGCCTCTGGTCATGCAAAAACGATCCTTTCCATCAAAAAGAACCTGCCTCTCAAATCCCCCTCCAAAAAAGGTCAGTTCAGAGACATACCATTACATGCTGACTGAACTTTAATATTTCATTTCAGTTGAAGGACTGGAAAATAGGTTCATGTGTTTTCAGTCTGAAATTTGGAGAGTTTTATTTCTCGGTTTTGTAGTCTTTGAAAAAAAAAGGAAAAAATAAAATAATTACATCAATATGTGTTATTAGTTAACAAGTAAAGAACAATATGAAACCTGTCTAATTCATTTCGCATTCACATAAATGTCTGCGTGTGTGTGTGTGTGTGTGTGTGTGTGTGTGTGTGTGTGTGTGTGTGTGTGTGTGTGTGTGTGTGTGTGTGTTGTGCATTAGAATTATTGGTATTATTGTATTGTATCGGTTTGGGAAAAAGTGGTAGCAGTCCATACCTAGTTGTAACCAAAACAAATCCTGAGTTTGGAATGTTAGAGTTTAGTTTCATGTTATCAACTTTAAAAAATGTAATTAAATAAATAAATCATTTTTTAACCAGGTAAGTCATTGAGGATAAGTTCTCATTTGCAATCACAACTTGGAAGCAGTTTGGATTAAGGATTATAATGTCCCACCAGGTACAAGCCTGCTTCCTTATCCATTTAGCCAATACTGCCCTTGATTGATGAACATAAATGAATGAAACACCACATAACTGAATGAATGAACATGATTTGACACACTATACACATTGACGTCATTTGTAACATTTTTAGATCAAGTTCAGTTCTTTTGAATTCGGCCTCTTTTTAGAGAATCCCTGTTGTGACAGCAAGGCTTTTGTCTATGTGAAGATGAATTAGTGAATCGTGGTTGAAAGCAGGGCTGGGCCAGAAAGACGTTTTGATAACCTCCTGTGGTGTTCCATTTGCTAAAGGGGCTTTGATGACTTCCTGTGACCATTGCTGACGTAGGTAAGGAGGATAATGATTGTGTTACACGTTCTAGACGCTACACATCCCTCCATACACTTTCACTGTGAGGTTTTGTTTGTTTCTGTAAATATGAAACATCTGTACTGTATAAACTGCAACGGTGAACAGGAGCAACAGTATGTAGCACGACCATAACATAACAGGCATATAAATGAATCTCTACTTATCATATTTTTTTATTCTTGTTTGCCAATATCTCAATGCACTCCCCAGAGTTTTCCCCCAAAGGAAAACTTTTGTGAGAACTTGAAGATGGGTAAACAAACACCACAGCACAAACAGTGTTCACTAAACTAAAGGAAAACACATGCAACCTTAGTTTGTTTCAGGAGTCCGACGTTATTCTAAAGATACTCCCATTGTTAGAGGCTCTGGGGTAGCTGTTTAAGTGTTCATTTATCAGTTGTGTAAAGATTTATCTCACCATAGTAAATGTATGCTCAAACATGTATGCATTCTTTACATATGCATGATGTTGTACCAGAATGAATGCACACACACACACACACACACACACACACACACACACACACACACACACACACACACACACACACACACACACACACACACACACAGTATTCAGTTTCATTAATGGGCGGAGGGCTCTGATGAGAACTCATCTGCATCTTATTATCATCACATCGCTTTTCCAATCACTTGCCGGATTAGCATCTGAACCTTGCAATCATTTGACGACCTTTCAAAAAACCACGGTAAAATGGGTCACTAATGAACATATGCTACAAATAAAGTCCACGTTTGCAGTTATTTTTTTTAATGAATTATAGGCAAGAAAATGTTTTATACTTCAAAGAAATGTTCAGTTTAATAAAGGAAAAACGTGTGATCTTTTTAGTTACTGACTGGGGTGAGTTTAATATCAATGATTTATGTGTTTCACATCTTCTGGACTCCGAGGCGATGTGAGGCTTAGCTAACCTGCTTCACAGCAAGAAGGCCTAGGATTTGAATTTTGTTTGTGTACTTTGCCTTCCTCTCACTATACCAAACATATGTACATAGGTAGGTTTATGTCTGTAAACTATCTATGGGAGGGAATGGGGGGGGGTGAATGTTTTTGTCTCAATGTATTGGTCCTGTGACAGACTAATATTCTGTATTGCTGAAAAAATTCACTTAATTTTTAAAGAAAGTTTTGCATATAGATGCAAATAGAACCATGAGTCTCCTGCCAACATGACTTATTTTCCTCCATTGGAGGGCACACTTGAATAAGCGCAGTGGCTCGGTGACTAGAGCCTTCTCAAATACATGGTGATCTTCTTTTTTTCCTTTTTTTTGCCTTCCAGCTTTCCCTTCCATTTTTCACACATTTTTAGATTTGCAACTCACCCCTTATTGGCATCGCTCCTAGAAATATCTTGTTATTGCCTTAAATCTAACTATTTTAAGAGAAATTTACAGCTTAATTATTATGTACACTAAAGGTCTTTTATCTCCTAAGAAATCTCATTACTATTTTTGATTAACAGCCTTACTTTTCCTATTTAGTTTTTTCCTACAAGAAAATAAGCAGACTAATACCCTTGAGGTAAAATTGAGTGTAATAGTAGAACAAGTTCAAATAAGCAATAAATCTGATAAATCATCTCTGTAACATCCATTATACAGCAGTGATGTAGTCTCCTACCTTTGACTTTCCTTCTGTCAGCGATTGGATCAGGATGTCACAGAACTTCATCCCAAGATCAGGACTGAGGTGATGATGATCAGGATGCTTGTGGTGATGGTGAATGATGTTGGTGATGTTGATGGTGACTGATAATAATGGTGATGATGATAATTGTTCTAATGATGCGTATGATGATGGTGATGATTGAAACGATGATGGTGGTGGTGATATTTTCATGAATTGGTGCCCATCCCTAAGTATTTATTTATGTTATGAATAGATTAGGTTTGATTAAATAACTCTGCCAAGGAGGTAATATTTTCACCGGCGTTTATTTATTTGTTTGTTTGTCTGTTAGCAGGATTGCGTCAAAAGTACTTAAAATACAATATAATGTACGACATTTTAAGATAAAATATTTTTATTGTCACTGCACAAGTATAACGAAATACTGTTGGAGCAATCCATTAGATGCCATATCAAAAATATACAAGTACACAAAACACTATAACCAAATTTACAAATAAGTATATGAATATGGATCAATAATGCAGTATAAATAGACAGTATGTAGTTAAAATATACAATACATTTGAAAGTTTAATGTGCTGAATAAAAATATTGCACTTAGTTGTGGGCATTGATGTCTCAGAGTCCTGGGAGGGTGGCCGGGGGTTCTTCAATGTTTGCAGAGAATTCAATGGGGGGTGGGGTGTTGCTTTTGTGTGTTCATGAGTGAGACAGCTCTGTGGTAGAAGCTGTTCCGGAGTCTGGTTGTGCGCGCGAACAGCACCCTGTAGCGCTTCCCTGAGGGCAGGGAGGGGTGAACCAAAGATAGACCTTATGCCATGGAAGATTACATCAATTTTTGGAGGGAAGCTTATCACACATACACCAGCCCACAGGGCAAGCACTGTTCTGATCAAGACAGGAGAACCGCCCTTGCCACTCATGGAGCGGAGACATCCAGCCTGTAAAACCAGACAAAATTGAGGGGTGAGGACCAGCTCACCGCAGCACAAATGTCCTAACAGCCACTCTCCTGAACAAGGTCTAGGATGTGGCTAAACCCAGAGTTGAATGTTCACGCAAACTCACTCTCATCGCCCAGGAAGAGCTGAGCTCATGACGGGTGCACTGACAGCGCATGGATGTTACTGACTTGCTTAGCTGACACCAGAGCCAGTAACAACACTGTTGGCCCCAGGGCGGGGCCATTTTGAAGCTGAAAGAAGAGGGAAAATCGATCAGAGCTATTGCACAAACATTGGGCCGAGCCAATACAACAATTTGAAATGTCATGAAAAAAAAAGAAACTACTGGTGTACTGAGCAACAGATATTAAACAGGTCAAACAAAAGGTCTGTCCTGAGTTGTTTAACACATCTATATTTAAATAGTATGAAATAAAAGCTGGAATTCTGAAAGTTTGTCTCATATTCATGTTTTGATCTGAAACCCAAATGTCTTCAATATACAACAAAAACAAAGGAATTGACAATGCCATTCCAATACTTTTGGAGGGGACAATATATATATATATATCCATTTTCCAACCCGCTTGCTCCTTTTCAGGGTGGCGGAGGTTTGCTGGTGCCTATCTCCAACTGTTAACGGGCACTAGGTGAGGGTACCGTGGTTATACATAATATTATTAGTTTTCCTAAATGTTTTTACATGAATCTTTTTGTTGACATTTCTTCCTTCCCTCCTCCTTCTCATCCCTTGTCCTTTCATTGTGTAGCCACTCAAACATATCCCCGCTGCCTTCTTCTGCCAGGATATTCTCTGTATTCCTTTTGATCTTCCTCTTTTCCTCTTCTTCCTGCCACCCTGCCCTCTAGGTGCTCATTGAGCAACCTAAGGATTGTTAGCTGGTGGCTTCAAAAACAGACACTCACAGGTGAAGCGTCATTTCTTCACACTTTTACAAGTGCACACATATGCAAAGAAATGCAAGCCAAGGCTATTATATGTTTCTGTTTATTCAATTAAAATTTGTATGCATCTATATTTTCACCATTGCACCATTCTGTTTGTGAAAATGTGAAGGGGTCTTGAAAAGGGATTCCTGTTTTTCCTGGTCGCTAATTGTGCTGCATGTACATCTTGTGCACATGCTGTAGTTCCTGGCAGTTTAGCAACTCTTTGATCAGATTATAGCAATATGGTAGGGGGGCTAGTTTTGCTGGCTTCCTCTTCTGAAGCACAGGAAGCTTCATTTTTACATTCTGCCCAGTGGAAAGCTGGACTTTATTATTTAGGATAGGCTGGTAAATAGGAGGAAGATGCACTTACAAAAATAAATAAGCGATGACACATAATATGTCATCTAATTTAAATTCAATCAATGCATGTTGTGTAAAACAAAAAAGGAACATTCACTCTGCTGAACATTCTGCATTTGAAATTGCACAAAGGACTGAAATGAAGTATGATTTGTCTTTAATGAAGCAGAAAAAAAAAGGTATTTAGGTAACCTGTGTATTTGTACCTAAACAAATGAAATAACCAGTTCTTAACTAATAATGCTGTTTCCACAGTTGACTGAACAGGAAGCGCCTCTTTCCAATATATACTCTCATGTCAAATTTATATCCCTAACAATGTGCTTGTGCTTCTATCAGTAAAAGCAAGCTTCGCAGGGAATTGCATTACAAGGACTCTTACTTATGGACAAATGTGATGACATAGATTTCCCATAAAATCCATCTATGTTGTAAAGAGATTTTCTCTCATATTAGCAGCCATGAATCAAGTCTCTTCATTACCATAGCTAATGCCGAGTGCAGTTGGGTAATCAGTGCACAATGTGTAGCATATGATTTGTTGCTTTATCCATAAATAGAGATGTTGCATGAGGGCTGCGAGATGTAACGTATTGATCTGACCACACTCTTCTGCCCTCAACATAAATTGAATGTATTGAAAAAATTACTAAGCTGTGTGAAAATTTACACTGCAAAAATGCCTTCTTTGGAGAGAAAATTAATTCAAAGCTGTCTTTGAAGTAATCGCTTTTTGAAAGAAGCACACCTTCAAGGAACATTGGCTGCATCAAGGACATTTTTCATTGCATCATTACTAGATTGTAGTGTTGTCCTTCAGGTTGAGTAGAAAAACATGCAAAATCCCTACAACAATTTCCCTATAGGGAATGCGATAGGGGTCAAATGATATTATGCCTTTATGTTGGATCTAAAAATAATGATGGGACAACGTATATATTCAATGCCGAATGGGGCAATGCCCGACATGCATTTTTATGTTATTACAGTTTTCTTTCTCCTGAATATCTGACCTATGTTTGATCTAATCGCTAATGAATTCCTTAAGTTCTTGTGTTTATTGCAGAGGAGGCAAGCGAGGGTATATCCAGAAGTATGTATGGAGCAGGATCTGTCTTTGAAGTAGGGTTCTCTGAATCTCTAGAGGACAGCCAAGCCTGAGGCTGGACTGGGGCTCTGGAGAGGGAAGCAACATTCACATTTCCAGTGCGAGGCTGAAACACTTGAAAACCATTGTCGTGTTTTTCACGTTGAACTGTCACTTTTGTCGGCATGAGGGACGCAGAAAGCCTTATTTTAAGAAGTGCAGCATAGAATCCAGTGAATGTCTGGCCACTGATCATATGACTACACCTATAGAGGGAACAGCGTTGAGTGGAAGCAGTGGGAGCTGTACAGGTTACATAATGCAAAGTTAGAGGTATAAAGTGACTCTGAAATTCCCACAGCCCTGTATTGATGGCCTGCATCACATTCCATTGGCTCAGGAGTTATTTGGGGGCAATATTTCCAATCATGTCACCAATTGTAACCCTGACTGTCAGAACCTCCTGGGATAGAAACAATGATATACATATCTGTGTCTATGTAGAAATGAATTTCATCTCTCTGCTGCTCATTTAATTTAATTTCTTTTTTCTTTATTTGGCACAGTTTACAATACAACAAAACATAATAATATCAACAGTGGACAGACATTAATGGGGTATGCTACGAAGCGAGATTACCTCTTATCACGCTAACGTCCGGGATTTAATCAGTGCTGTTCTACAAAGTTTCCTAACATCTTACGGAGCTAAATCACCATGGTAACTTGGCTGAACAACAAACTTGGTTGGCACCAGGTTTTGTTCTGGCAAGGATCTTAGAGAGTGCTACAGCCCCGCCTCCTGACCAATCAGTTTTCTTAGAAAACGACCTGCCCATTGTTAGAAGATCCTGACAGCTGCGTTTAGGAAAGACAGATTATTTCTGGATAAATGCAATCCTTTCATTTACCCGATGACATCCTTTAGGAAAGATATAGATTTATACCTGATGGACTGATCTGCAGTCAGCTGATGAAGCCTGTGCACTAACACTGTTGCTCTTCGCTGTCATCATGGATTTAAATGAATTATATTTGTTTAAAATCATAAGCTGTTCCTCCATTGTAAAAAAGGTTTGTCTGCCAGGTTTCTCCATTGTAGTGATTGGTCAGACGCTGCAATCTCCAACCCTTTTTTGAGACCACACAAGTAGCAGGTTGAAAACACTTAGTGTGTTTTTATCACCCTTCGTAGGACAACTTCTCTCTGATAGGAAATGTTTGGTTAGGTGAAGCCTGCTAACGGAGATAAATCCAGAATATAATTATCTAGCTTCGTAGCATAGGCCCTAACAGAAATCAATACACCTTAGAGGCATGCCAGGGAAAACCCAAAAAACCCTCAAGGGGCTTGATGAAGAGAGCTCCTGATATAACAAATAAATTTAAACTAAAGAGAAAAAATTAAAATAAAGTCAAGCAAAAAAACTTAACAACAAACAAAACAAAAGCAAACCATTGTTTGGTTATTTTTTAAGGAGTAAGTTTTTGATAGAATTTTTAAATAAGCAGGGGGAAAGTTTAATCAGATAAGGTGGAAGAGAATTCCATATTCTGGGACCTCTGGACGTAAAGCTAAATAGAGAATTCATCATCAAGTAACAGCAAGCTTCCTTCTGTAAAGAGAGATAAAAAAAAAACTACTCGAAAGTAACATTTCTTTTTCAAATATTAGTAATAATGATAATAACTAAAAACTGCCTGGCAGTTGCAACCTTAGCATCCTTCTACGATGTATTCGCTGTCCCTCCTCTGTGTAGTGTGTACATGTGAAAACCATCTCAGTCTGGCTTTTTAGACTTTATCTCCAAAACATCTAATGTGTGTCGTCCCTCTGATGGAGCATTCCTGATCCTATCTATCCTCGTCACTCCCAAAGAGAACCTAAACATCTTCATCTCTGCCTCTTGTCTTCTCCTCGGTGCCACTGTCTCCAAACCATAAACATGGCTGCTCGGACTAACATCTTAAACACCTTTCCTTTCATTCTTGGTGATACTCTTTGATCACACAACTGCATGCTTCTTCACCTCTCTTCCACATTCTCCATTTATTTGGACTGTTGACCCCAAGTAGGCTACTTCTTCTTGGCAAACTTTTCTGAATGCACTCCAATACTCCCCTACTTGTCTCCCTGATCAAATTTGCTGTAGTTATCCAGTCATTTGAAAGTCTATTCAAGATGTAGTCCATTTGTTTCCTCCTACCTCCGCTCTTGTAGGTCACCCTGTGTTCCTGCCTGTTCTGGAAGAGGGTGTTCACTACAGCAATTTCCATCTTTTTTACAAAGTTTACCACCATCTGTCCTTTAGTGTTCCTATGCTGGATACTAAACCTGCCCATCACCTCATCCTCACCTCTGTTGCCTTCACCATGTTCATTAGAATCTACACCAATCTCCACTCTCTCATCTCTGGGGATACTCAGCGTTACTTCATCTAACCCATGCCAAAATTTCCCCTTCTCATTTAGCTCACATCCTACCTGTGGGGCATAACCACTAGCAACAGTGAGCATCGTACCTTGAATTTCTAGCTTCAAACTCAGAACTCTGTGTGACCCTCTTTTTAGCTCCAGAACATTCATAACAAACTCAATTTCTCTTTCTGTCCAGGCCATAATAAAACAGCTTGAACCCTGCTCCTGAATCTGTGTACCGTTCGTTCTTTGGTTATTCCATTTTAAAACCAACAGTGTGGTTATTTTGTTTTAATGACTTAAAACAAAAGCAGGAATACAAAAAAATAAATTTTAAAAAAACAGACAAGCAGCGTTTTTTTTGTTTTAAAATAAATCTTGTTTGTCTGATATTTGGAAGGAAACTACGAATGAGAGCTTCATGTTTTAAGCTCACCACAAAGAGTGGACCCACAGACAGGAGTGGACTATTACTCTCTCAGACTTTTTACTCTGCTTGATAAAAATGATCTTGCAGCATGTTTTCCACCTCACACCAATGGCCAGCACCAAGAGTTATTGGTGCTGGAAGTCCAAATCTGTAAATATTGTGCCAACTTTACCAAACATTGTTACGGTACAAATTGTATCCAAATAAACTGGTGACTGACTATCAACTGTGAGGCTGGCGTGAGGAATAAATGTTAGAACTTTTTTTTGACACATTTGACACTTTTGCAAAAACACAAAAACAGCTTTTTTAAGGGCAGAAAAAAATATATTTTTGCATGTTTTACTACTGCTAGACACTAACGGCAGTCGTCAACACAGACAGAAGTTGATCACAAGAAATGAGGAGCACCAGTAGATTAATTACACCTCCTCAGGTTCCTTTAATCACATATCATGTGCATGTTTTACATTTTTTAAAAAATTTATTTTTTCATGTATTAATAACGTTTAAATTCACCAGTTCATCAGTAATGTGACCTCTGTGTTGATCCTTTTTTTTTCAGGGAGTAACAGTCCTCCCCAGTCTGTGGTTCCACACTGTGTGGTGAGCTTAACTAAAACATGAAGGTATGGTCCTAGTTTACCCTTAAATATCCAAATATCACACAAACAGAAGATTCAGAAAAATGCTGCTTATCTGGTTTTTGATTTTTCTGTATTTCTGTTTTGGTTTTGAGTCAGTAAAACAAAAATAACTCCACTGTTTATTTGTTATTATTACTTACTTTAATTATTATGTTAAAGAATAAAGGGTTCGAACAAAAACAAAACTCAGGTACAACATTTGTAGTTTGAAATTCGAAAGGGTTAACTTAAATAACAATAGAAACTTCACTGACAAAATATTATTTGTTAATAGGGCTATTCGGAACACATTTGTTTGAAGTTGTGTGTGTGTGTGTGTGTGTGTGTGTGTGTGTGTGTGTGTGTGTGTCTGTGCAACACTTCATCCTTGAACTATGAGTTGGATTTAGCAAACTACTAAAGTCTGAAAATCGACATCAGGTTCTCAATGCATCCTTCTTGATGAAACTAGCAGTGTTAAATCAGCCAGACCGCACCTCTTTTTTTTGGAGGCCACTCACCCCAGCGCGTATAACATTTTTTACTTACCCCAGGCAAACGCTGGACAGAGGGTCCAACTGTAAACAAGGATGCGTCTAAAGGCATGGCAATGTGCAGGATTCTTGTTTAATTCAACTGTGACAGAGCAGTAAAAAACAACAGAGTAGAGCAATGTTTGATGCTGCACTGAGAGAAACACTCAAACAAGATCCTGAAATCCTCAGGGTGGACGTCTCTCTGTGCATGGCGAGCAAATGAACAACCAGCCATGTGTCTCTATCATACTCATCGCCCACTTTTTCAGTCTCATTTTGTGAAAAGCCACTTCTTGGAAGGTCTTTCAGGGGGAATCCAAACCTCCTGGCTCATAAGCAGCTCTGCATTCAACTGAAAACCATTCTGAGGTGAGTAATAGATTTCTGAGGTGTTGTTTCTGTTATTATGTATAAAACCAACAAATATTTGTCAAAATCCAATGTGATTCTCAAGCAATAAATCAGAAAAGGAGTCTATAATTGTCGCTGGAGAAGTTATTGCTTACATGGAGATGCTAAGGATGCATACAGATGATTTAAAAAGAACAAGATATCCTTCTAGTGTTTCAGAACTATTTCTGCATCTCCACGCATACACAAGAATACGCACACGCACACAGTCTCCAGCCTCCGCCAGGTTCAAAGCCGACTGGGGAACACTCATTTACTCATTCGTCTATTCAGTTATCTATTCATTCATTCATTCATTTATTCATTCATATATTTAATAATTATGGTGAGATGAGGCTTTTTTCAAGCATTTTTTGTTTAATTAGCAGATTTCTTCTGCTATACACAGTATACTGGGAACTTAAGGGTACATTTTTGCCCAGAGGTGCCCTGTCCTTAAGGTTCCTAGAACTGTTGATTATAAGCACCTGATGTTGTAAGAACGTTACATGACATGCAGTTACAAACCTAAAGGGCCTGTGCTAACAAGCTGGATTTTTTCTCATCGCGCTAATTTCCATTTGTGCTGTACTCAGAATCAGAATCAACTTTATTGTTATTGCACATGTTATAGAGCAACAAAGCCAGTTATCTTCTTATGGGGCTAAATCACCATGGTAACAGGGTTAACAACTAACCAAGTCAGGAGTAGGTTTTGTTCGGGTTAGGATCTAAGCAAGTATGAAAGCCCCGCCTCCTGACCAATCAGTTCTCTTTGAAAACAACCTGAAGAGATATGTCACCATTCTAATAAGTGTTGACTAGGCCACTGGGAGTGAGGCCCAGGGCCAAGGCAGGCTGACTTGATGATACTGTATCATGTTTTTCTGCAGTCAGTGCCTTCTCCTCACAGTTCTCTCTCTGCTCTGTTTCAGCTGTCGTTAAGCTGATGATGACAGTTCCTGATCTGTGGTTCACAGCTCAACTAGTCTGGGACACTCTGATGTTCGACCTCTCTATCCTGTTCTGTTGGTCTTTCTGTCCACTAACCCCAACCAGTCAACGCAGATGGCTGCCACCTCTGAACCTGGTTCTGCTGGAGATTTCTTCCTGTAAAAATTGAGTTTTTTCTTTCCTCTGTCACTAAATGCTTGTTCATGTGGGTCTTGTTAGGTTTTTTCTTTCTTATTATGAATTTTATATTTTGAGATGTGCATTGAGATGACTTTTTTGTAATTTGCGCTATACAAATAAAGTTGAATTGAATTGAATATTTGTGTGTCATCGAACCGGGACACTATGTTGACCGTCTCTGTACACGTGACTTTTGAAACACATTTGGCAAATATTATCTGTAACTTTTTGAAACTTGTAACTCGTGCAATACCACTGGAAACCACCAGTTGTCGCTGGTACCAATTGACAGACCCTCTAATCAGACACACGCATTGCATTACGCACACACAAATAGTTTTGTTACAATAATGGCCCCATAACAGGCCTGTCAACCAGGTCATGTGTGCATGTGAGCATACTGTACGTCTGCTACACAGGTTCACAACAAGTCACCCAGAGCACAGTCAACCTAGTATGTTGGAACTTGGAAATTAACACAGCAATAAGTCGTGGTGGGGTTGCAAACAAAATGCTACCTTATTTGTCATTTAAGAAAGAAAGTGTCTATTTGTACGGTTGCTGTACGGACAACCCCCGTTGCTATTGGTACGGTTACCGAAGTACATGTATGTAGCGTGTTTTTAGGATTTGGATTAGAGTTAGGAATAGGTTTAGGGTAAGGTTTAGTCTTAGTCACGTGATCTAAACTGGCCAAATAAGGAAGCTGCATACGGATAGAATGTCAATATATTGATTCGACAACCGTACGGATAGTCACTACCTTTAAGAAACTACCACACCGCTGAGTATGCGGCATTTGAAGCTAACAATTAAGCTAATGCTAAAGCTAGCTGCAGCAAAGAGCCATGGAACGCTGTCAGCAGTGAAAAGAGAAAAGCTACTACGTGGAAAATGACAGAGTTCATGGCATTTGACATAAAGAAAAACCTGTGAGAACAACTCACCTGTGCCATGCTCATTCTGTCATTACACGTTGACTTTTGAAAATATTATTATTATTACTACACTTTATTTTTGTAGAATGTTTGACTTTTAAGAGTTTTTGTCCTGTAAAATGTTGCAAGTTATTTTTAGATTGATATTTTTACATTTAAATATCCACAAAGCTGCAGAATTTGGATTTTTTTTTTTTCTTTTTGCACTTCAAGGAAACCTAAAACTTAGGACACATTATTGACGGTTTAAGAAGTTTTGTTAGTTTTTCCTGTAGATTATTATTTTATCATCCACCTCAAATCCTGTGATTTTTTTTTCATTTGTGAAACCAAAATTGTGCTGTGCATTTTATTTTTTGGTAAAGACCTGAAAACAGGTCTGCAGTGTAACCTGTTGCACAAGTTTTTTTTGTTTTCAAAATGTGAAAAAATGAAAGGCTAAAGGAACTGATATATTTTAGTATTTTGGACAGCAATGTTCTAAACTTTTCATTTATATTTGAGAACTACCTCATGTGCAATTGTATTGTTGCACGGGTATTGTTCAGTGTTTTAAAAATAAAACAAGATTAGAACACTCAAGGTGAAGCTTATGCTTTATATATACATATATATATATACTGTATATATATATATGTAATATCTCTAATATAATGTCTAATATAACACACACACACACACACACACACACACACACACACACACACACACACACACACACACACACACACACACACACACACACACACACACACACACGAAATTATTTTAAGTACAATAACTTTCAGAGTGTGCATTCCATACATATATCAGTGAGTACAATATGTTTTATATACAAGAATCAATGATCATCACTAAATCATATTTTTGGGCTATTTCATTAATTGTATAGGTATAGGTAAAATAAATAAATAAATAAAATAAAATCAATATTTTTTTGAAATTGTCAGTATGGAGAAAAAAAAAAGGGTTGTTTTTTTTTCTGTCTTGGTTCGAGTGACACTGACCATGTTTCGCATGTATGCATTACATATATTAATGTACTAATAGTAGCTCAAAAGTCCATCCTTTTGTTTGTGATCTGTTTTTGTGTCATATATACGGTAATACAATAAATAACACTGGAAAGACAGTGATAGGTGAAATCATGTATTATCCATTTAAATCAGTAGCTAGTACCTAGTCAATAAAAAGGAGACTAAATAGTTAAGAGGTTTGTGTTCCGGAAAAGAGTTTTGTATGGATTGTACCATGATAGCGTTTAGAACTGTTAGTCTCGCTATAACAGATATTATAAAGAGTTTATTGCTAGATTAACATCTAAATCGTGTAAAATCAAATTGCTTGTTTTTAATGTACACATTGCGATGAGAACAAAGACACAACAGTAACTTTTGTCTGCCCAACCCCCCTCTAATGCTGACAGTGGTTCGCTCCTCTCTCCAGCTGATCGGCCCAGGAACTCCAGTGCTTTTGACCGTCGCCTTAACGTCGACTTTAAACTATTTATATTTCCATCCATCCAGCTCCTGTTTGGGCTAACAGGCAGCACATCGGTTGTAGATTCATTGCCGAGCTATCTCACCGGGGAACTGTCTGACTGTGTACTTGTCAGAGCCGTGGGGTTTTGAACCCTGATACGAGGCCCTAACTCCATCCACGGATTCACCTGCTACGCGGAGAGCCTGACCAGGGACAGCGACATGGGGGACACGGGGAGCGAGGGCAGCAAGCCCCAGAGTAACGTGAACGTTATGCCCCCTCGCTGCCCCTGTGGTTTCTGGGGGTAAGCCCAAAGCTAACCTGTGAAAAGATGTCTTTGTTTTTGAACGGCTTGTCTGCCTACAGCTAGCTGAGTCGGTAGCCACTAGCATTAGCAGCTCAAACAGGGATGAGCCGCTCTTCGTTGTTACCCCCCCTCATTGTTTTGTAGCATTAGCTGTTGGCTAACCTCGGTAACCTTATCCCATAAAGGGATGCAGAATGGGAGACTCAGGTGGGATAAACCCTGTAGGCAGGTGTGACAGATATATTAAAAACGATCTATTAATCCTGTTTCTACATCACTATAGAGTGTTGTGGTTTAGTCGGATCATACAGACACTGGTTTAGGATTATTAATTGTCAAGTCTTGTATTAATGATTAGAAATATCTATATGTGTGTCAAGGTACAGTTACCTAATGTGCCCTTAACTTATCTAGTGTTTGTTGTTTTCATTTAGTTGTTCATGTACTGTAGATTGTGTAAAGTACTGGGACGTCTTAGGGCTGCGCGACATGGACCAACATTCATATCTTGATATTTTTTTTCTTCCTGAAAATGGTGATATACAATCTAAATGTTGATGATTTAAATTCAAACAAAGTCTAACCAGCAAGACAATTCTGTTTTAAATTTGATGATGAAAATGGCCACACAGGCTCATTTATTAACAAACAGCTGCAAAATACGTGTCACTTTAGTCTTGGCCGTGGCTATGGATACGTTAAACGTATCCATAGCCACGGCCACTTTATACATACGCAGCGCCCCTCATTGGCCAGTTTAGGTCACGTGATAGGTGCCCCACGTGACTTAAAGTTCCGTTAGTGTTATTTGAGCTCATATTTATTTTTAACTAACCCTTTTATTTTAGCCCTATCCCTAATATGTTTATTTTGTCGAATATGTATTTTTTAAGGTGGAATTTGCCGTGTTAAATATGTTAAAATGAAAAAAATATATATATGTCAAAAGTGGGATTTGAACCCACGTTAGCAGAAGGAAGAATCCTTGACTATGCCAACCTATGTAGAAAGGGTCCGGAAACGTAGCCATAGTCCCGAGGGCTATGGCTACGTTTAATGTGTTTCTAGACACTTACTTTTGTCTTTTTGTCCAATAAGGGACAGCACGTACGAGTGTCAGAAATCCATCTAAATATGCATTTCATGCGGTTCTGAGAAGTAGTTAAAGTAATGACTCCTAAAATTAGTATTTTAATACAAAATAAGCTAAAAAAATATGTATTAGATATATTGCCCAGCCCTAGGACGTCCGCAATTTGTGGACATTAGGTTTAAATACATTTTATTAATAATTTGTTGGGAATAGGAATTACTTCAGATAACAACCAATATGGGATTTTTAGGGCCAATACCAATTTTTTTATTTTTGATTTTTTTGTGAAAATTGCCCAATGTACCGAGTATCTGCCAATAACTAATATATCCGTCAATAGGCAATATATTGGCCGATATATGAAAAAAGATGATGTACACAGGATTTATACAGTATATATATATATATATACTGTATACAAATTCTTATAATACCCAAAATATGATTTAGACATAGAAGAAAATTAAACTTTAATTAATAAAACTGTGAATGCAAGGACTGTAAAGCCACTGATGAATAAGAAAAGGCAAACTTGTCAAACTGTATTTACGCAATACAATGTAAAAAATAAATAAATAAAGTTGCCCAAATCTCAGAGTAAATATTGACAGATTGACAATGAACTAGTGCACTCCTCCCTGTTTTTTATTTTTTATTTTTTATTTTTTGTTTTTTGTTGTAATCATTATTGCCATTTCAAAAGTGGCCCATTAATCGCTAGTTCACTAGTAAATTATTTGTGCTCAGTAGGCAAACATTGCCTTCTCAAATTGTTTGGCAAACTTTTTGCAGAGATGAAAATGCATTAAATGTTGGTGTTTTTATGTGAATTTTCTCAGTCCTCTCAATCTTAGCTTTTACCAAAAGGACTTCATAATAATTTCAGGTTACAAATCAAAAGTAACCATTTACAGTAATTCAAATGAGCTTCAATCACACATCATTGTTGTCACTTGGGATATAATATGTCTTACAAAGCATAACTGCATCTAGAGTTTTATCTACATTTAGGGTATTTTTTTTCAATCAAAAGCTTGAATGTGAAACGATGAATAACAATAAAAAATACAACTTTTTCCTCAAAGTTTTTCAAGTTTATGTTATTCCGACAAGTTTGGGCTGCACTTATAGTTTAGATATTGGACATTTGACACTGGATAGTTCATTCAATTGAAAATATTTACAATTGTTGAACCTGCTTTTCACATTTATTTCTATACTTTGGCCTTTTTTATATTAAGGGATAAACTTCTTGTCATTGTCAATTTAAAGCAGTTTATTATTTTGACGTGTCACTAAGTTAAACCTGGAATAATAGCACAGTTAGTTAATACTAATTCAAAGCTGCAGGTTTATCAGTAATGGGAAGTTGAGCAGCTTATTTGCTATTGTTTGCAAAGAAAGGCAAATGTTTCCAGTAGTTGCTGTAGGGGTCGATTTTTCAGTATTAATCAGCTATTTGATAAAGGAGTGTTTCTAGAATTTTTGATTAGACATAATATTTATCATTTTTGGTAATTGTCAGGGAAGCAAAACACTGTTGTGTTGATTTGGAACATAATTTATGAGGGCTGGGTGAATAATGGATTATAATAATAAATCAGACTTTTATGACTCAATTTCTGCTACAATTTTCTTTCTACACACCGTGTGGCTTTTAAGTGCTGTTCTAATTTATTTAGTTTAGGGTTCAAAGATGTTTTAAAGACTGTTGAAACTCAAAGAACCTTAATAATGGCCAATAGTGTAAATATAAATATTATTACATTTTTGCCATTGCTTTTTTCTGTTATAGGATAAAAAGTGAGGTTATTAATTAAGAAAAATGATACAGGGATACGTTAAAATCTGCCCCTTTCCAAACACGTAGCACCCATTTAATCCTCTGTTCTTTGATCGCGGAAAACACAACATGACATGGAAATACCTCAGATGCATGTTTTAGGACAATATCACCCATTTACACTGAATGTGGGTGACTGAATGTCTAGAAACTGTGACAAACTGACCAATATGTCCAATTCTGATACCGTTCACCATCTCGCTCGACTCCTTATACCTCAAGTAGTATATCTTGTGATTGAAAATACATGTGGAACTTCATCTGAAGTGTGTGAACGAGCAGTTCAGATTATTAAGACCTTATTCAAATCTGAAAAGGCACTGTTATTGATTCACGGTTAACTGATGGTGTGATAGTCGAATTGACGATGAGTTTACCTGGTGACGCGTCACGGTTTACCCAGCTTTACAACGTCCTCCCTGTGTCTCCTGAGCTTCGTTCTCCATTCTTTCTTCATGCTCTCTACTTTTATTTCTACCCAAGAATGCAGACCCGGACACAGGCAGACAGTCCCCACAATGACTGCAGAGGACAAAGGTGTGCAATGAAGTGCCCAAAATACATAGAATGAGAAGGATGTTTGTGATTGTCATGCCCAATGACTGTCAGATTTCTTTATTTATAAAAGGGGACATTACACATTATGAACCATGTAGCACGGTCTTACAACTATTCTACTTAAATCGTCAGACAAGGGAGATAAGTGGAGATGATCATTCTAAATGTCATACACTGTTTCTTAGTCAATGAAATAAGGTGTGCCTTCAAAATGAAAAAGGTTTACTGAAGTTTAAGGGCCTGCTCTTTATATCTGGCTCTGTTGGGATATTATTGTGCATTTTACCACAAATGTGCACCATTTTTAGTGTTTTTTGTTCATTTTTATTAGTAAATACATTGCAAGATTTCAGTTGCTAATACCATTGATATAGTATCCTAAAATATAGTAGTATTTGAAAACAATTTGAACTGTCGTCCATTTCTATTTCTTCCTGTTAGGCTTGTAAATAAAATGATAGTCTTGGGCTTAGCGTTTCTCTGGTATTGTTGATACTAGGGTTGTCACGATAGTAAAATTTTCAGCTCGATACAGATACTCAGGAAAATATTTGGTACTCGATTCCATTTCCGATACCTCAAGGATTAAAAAAAAAAAAAATACTTAAAAATGTAATGGAATTTTTCTAATAAGAACTATGCAAATAATACCCTCTATTACAACTTGAAACAATTCACAGAACCATAGGTTGAGTAATAAAAAACTTCAACTATAATAACGAGTTTAAGTTAATCTAAGGTAGTGCCAAATATAAATAAAATAAAATAAACAACAACAATTAGAACAATATTTTGAGGTAGTGTTGTGCAAGACATCTACATATTAGGTAAGGTAGGTGTGTACTGTACACTGCTGCTATGTGTGTGCAGAGATAAGGTGGGGGTGGGGGTGGGCAACAATCGAAACTTTTGCAAATGAGCATTGTGTTCGGATGCAATGTTTTAGTATAGATACTTTTTTGAATATGGCTACTTTTGACAACCCTAGTTGATACCCAACAGCCATCCTTCCATCCTGTTCTGTATTTTCTGTTTACACATTGCACCAGCCACCTTAACAACAGTCTACCATTTGTTCTCTTTTCTCTAGGTCAAGCAAAACAAAAAATCTCTGCTCAAAATGCTTTGCAGGTAAGTTCTTACTTTGCATTGTGTCTGGATGTTTCACCTGTGTTCACTCTGTGGCTGCACTGCAATCACTTAAAGGTGACAAAAAGCAGGAAAAAAGTTAGTGAATGGATTTATGGACATACATAAAGTTTAAGTTTATGTTTTGTTGTTGGTTTTCCAATACACACACACCACATACATTAAAGTTCATATGTTTCCCTGTCTTTTCTCCTTAAGCTTGGAATATAATGAGACAATGGTATTTTTCAGGAGTATAACATTATCCCAGGTATTGGAAAACTTCCCAACCACAGGCCTCATTGGATCCATGGCATTTTTAATTGTAGTTAAAGAGTAACTAAACCCCAAAACCATTTTTTCTGCTGAATACAAATGTATTTGGGTATGAAGTAGTGCTGTTGATTGATCCTGGCCCACGTCTCAACATTTTAGTCAAAATAATTCAATTAGAAATATTTAGTTGTAAAATATCAGTGACTGCCCTCTATGGGTTGAAACCCGTCTATTACAATTTATTTTTGCTATTGGCCGAGAACAAAATCATGTGGTGATTTGGGATCATCTTGTGTCACAAACAAGCACTGTTAGCCCCACCCCTTTTATAAAAACCTGTGGGCTTTACAATCTGTGGTGAGTAGGTTGGATTGAGAGAAGAGTGAATAGGGACGTATACTGAGTAATGAGTAGCGAGTTAGCATAGCATAGATTGTTCATTGGAGATGTTTTATTATGGAGTGGGTGTGTGTTTTGATTAGTGCGAATAAAAGAGGAGGCAGATGTTTCACAAGAAGTGTGCACGTTCCAGTTCAGTATTCAGTTTTTATCCTAATTTTTTTTTTTAATAGACATTCAGAAGAAACAGCCAAGTGATGTCTGTGCCCCAAAGGCCTCCTCAAGCTCCAGCAGCAGTCAATCAGACATCTTCTGCAACGAAACAAGCGACGGCATTAGCCAGTCCCTGATTTCAATGGCCAATTCATCAGAGGACCCTTTGCCCACAGACACTGGAGCGGCACCTATAGCGGTTCAGGACGGTAAAATGGCAATGACATCTTTGTCGGCTTTATTTTATTTTTTTATGTATAAAGAGAGAGTAGTGAATTTTCACCAATCTTGTGATATTTAATTTCACACATTAGGCATTGTGGGTCCTGGTTAAGTGACCTATTTTAAAAGATCAAAATGGCTCCTGTCTTTTGCCAACTGAAGGAGCAGCTGCAGTGGCCTGACCTTGGTTATATTTGGCCTCATGGCACAGAGAGAACAATGATAGGGAAGGGTATCTGTTCGGAACTCAAGTTTTGTCACCTATAATTGTTAGGCTATCCATCATTGCTGGATAGTGACAAGGTTATCTGTGAGGTCATTTTAAGACAGGACAAAGGAATGGATGAGCGCCACTGGAAACAATGTATCCTCACATGATGGCTCATTTTGCTCAAATATGATAGTGTCGGAGTTTGATTTTGTTTCATAGTTTAATTTTGCACCTGGTAGACACATTATGTGGTTTATATTCTAACAAAAAACTAGAAAATTATCATTTAACCTTGCAAAATAAAACATCTGCAGGAATATACAAATTCATTTAGAGCCACTTAATAATTTACTGAATATCAACTTATTTATTATATAGCTTTTTTCCCCTTTTTGTTTCAAAAGCAAGAAACGTCAAAAATGTCAAACTTAAACTCAAACCAGTAATTGTAGTCAAATAACGGATTCCCATCTTTTTTTTTTTTTTTTTTTAAACAAAGTTTATATCAAAGAATGTTCATTTTTCTTCAATGATTGTCTTTATTTTTTAGCTGTCATTTTTGGTTTTTCTCCCTCATGCCTTCTTTGTCTTTTCAATGCAAGTACAATTAAACAATTTCATGCAATAGTAATTTTACAGTTTAAATAACACTGCTCAGAGATCCTTTAAACTGAAAAAATAATGATTTAATCTCACAAAACAACAAAATACTTGAAAGAATTTTAAAAACATACTTGTAACTTGTCAACAGATCATGTATATCAATGTGTAAATGTCACTTTCTCTCTATTTATATATACTTAAGTGTACAATACATTCAAATTTGTTTATAAGTTGTATATTTTAAAAAATGACTTGTCTTTATCCAATTTTAGGCTTACAGCAGTCTTAATGTTTTCCTGGAAGAAAAAAAAAAACAGCTTCTTTATAGTTTCATGTTTTTCTTCTGGTATAATGTAGAATGTCTTTTGTCTTTTCCTTTGCTCACTACATGTGTTTTTCTTTCAGGAGCACCAAACTCAGAAACTGTTTTGAGTTCACTTTCCACTCCCACAAAACGTTCATTTGAGTCAGGTATGCCTCGTTTCTACCACTCCAATGCTAACCTCATGACCACATTGCTTGCTTGTCATGTCCTCTTAAGGAGCTTGAGCTGAGGGTGCACTGGTACCGTAGTAATGAATTGATCCAACATGATTAGGCTCATTGTTCTCTCAGGAAAATGGCAGTGAAAAAGATTTTGAGAATGTAATAGAAAGTCTGTAAAAACCTATAGCCATTACTTGGCAGCAGTTAAACTACAAACAAGATAAAACTCACCCGCTGCCATTGACGTAAACATACATCATTTCAATTCCAAACGTTCACTGTCATTGATGTAAATATATGTCAATTGTGTTTTTCACTGGCGGTTGCTAGGAGACACTGTTCTGGACAGACTTGGAGGAAGGCCAAAATACGGTAGCTGTTCTGAAAATGGCTGTCAGCCAATGAGTTAAGTTTTCAGGTGCTTACAACTAGGTGTCAGTCAGGCACCAGTACAATTCATATTGTGTCACTACTTAGAAGTTGTTGGCTGTTTTTACAAATGTTCAGTTATGGTTTGTAGCACAATACAAGACTCATCGCAACACTCTGGAACAGACTGCACACAGCCAATGTCTGCTGTCATCGGGCTGCCTGGAGCTCTATAGTGACATCTCACAGTCAGGCTTGCTTTTGCTGGTGTTAGCAATGCATGCATTTGAACCTTTGCATGTTTAGCAATCAGTTTAGATTGTGCTTATGGCACAAAATTGTGGGGAAGATACAAATACCAGTTTGCTGATAGTTGTAATAACATCTTTTTTGGCAGCAGCGTGATGATTTTTGAGGCAATCTCAATGGACTGGGACATCAAGATGGAATTTTGCAACCAGTGGCTATTCAATCTGGGACCAGATTTTTTTATCTAGCCTGACAACAGTTGCCATTGCAGAGCTGGGTTTATCAAAGAGTCCATTTAGAATTTTGGGATGGAGAGGATTGAATGACTAGCAGCGGTCTGGGGTAACACTTGTAAGATCAGCTTGGTCTGATGCTGCCCATGTCAGCGTGACAAACACAACCACGTTGGCTAACTTGTGGCAAATGCTGGTTGTGGCAGTGTGTGTCCAGGCTTGTGACCATCGTGAAGAGGCGGTGCTAGGCAGTTTTGTCCACACTGTAAAGGCTCCCCTTTGTTTTATGAAATAATTGTTAAATTTGTATTGTTTCTTCAGACTTGACGTATATAACCTAACTAACATTACTCAAGTCAACATGAGAAAAGCTGTTTGTCATTGGCACAGAAGAGTTGGAAAGATTTTCATTGGTGGAACCCACATACTATGCTTTGCTGTGAATCCGATCAAAAACATGTTCCTTGTGGCACATTTTAACGGGAAATAATTAGTTAAACTTGCAACGAAATAAACTAGCATACATCAATTTTCTTAATATTTATGCATGGTTAATGTAGTAACTAAACTAAATCTTTCAAACTTGTCAATTGTTTAATAATAAAAGTTGCACAAAAAAGGCCTTATTTTACAGTTTAGTACAGTAATTGCTAATTTAGCTAACGGATAAAATGTTACTGAAATATATTTTAGAATTTTATTAAAGTTATAATGTAAAGTGACAAAAAAATCGAGTCAATGCTACCTTTTCTACACAAATCTTGTAAACAATTGAATCCTTAAAACTAGAGATGTAACGATTAATCGTAAGGCAGTTAAAAATCGATTCATAGGTACCACGGTTCACATCGATGCTCTGAAAATTGAATCGCAGTACTTTTTTTAAACAGCAGAGTGCACTATTTATTTATCCTTCCAGAAGCGAACGTGACGGGCGGAATCTGCTACTATAGCAGAAACATTTTTTTTGTTTCTGGCCGCCATTTACTGTTAAACATGCTCATAAATGATTCTTTACTCCTTTAGCACCAAAAGAATATTTGTAATATTACGTGAATATCTGTAAAAGTCACGTTTTTCTTTTAGCTCTGTCTGCTAGCGTAGCTTCTCTTCTTCACTGGTGGAATAACTGCATGCCAACCGACTACTGGGTTACCAGCGCCCTCTGCTGGTCTAAACAAATATTTGACGTTAATACAGTAAAATGACTGTTTTTTTTTTTTTTTTAAAGTCCAATTGTTAAGGCACAAAATACATTTTCAGTTGCACTTTTAAAAAGAAAAAGAACTATTATGCAGTTTTGAATTGTTTACTATAGAACCAGAATTTAAATTAATAGGTTTCTTCTTCATTTGTATTATTTCTCTATTTATTTCATTCAAGATTTATTTTTAGTTAAATTGCATCATTTTGAATAGTTTATCAAGGGATTCTTTTGACAATGAAAAATAAAAGGAAAATAGTATAGTATTTTCCCCCAAAAAATAAAGGAATATTTTTCAGTCATTTGTCAACATTCCCATTTTGTAAAATAAATTGTGAGAAAATCGTATCGTGAACCCAGTATCGTGAATCGAATCGTATCGGGAGTTGAGTGAATCGTTACATCCCTACTTAAAACAGGTACTGGGTTGTTTTGCTTACGACCATTTACAATCAAGTTTCGGTATTTATCAATTTTTATGTGAGTGGAAGCTACGATCAGATCTCACGTCAGGTCCAAGCTTGGGTACGCAAATCTGAGTTGATTTGCGGTGCAGCACAGGAAGAGCTGGCTGTAAATAAAATCTTAAACAAACCTCAGCTGTCATTAAAGCATAAGCACATATTTAGAACAGATCAAAACATTATTATTAAAAAGAATACAACTAATTTATTTATTTTGAGAAAAACCTACATTTTTACTGATGCCGCTTTTGGCAACACTTGGCTTGAAGTTTTATACATAAGGCTGAATTTACGCTGTCATTATCTGTCATTAGCATGACTGAAGTGTCATGAATGCTGTCATTAAGCGTCATTCATTAAATTATGAAATTTTTTGCTAAATTATGACACAATTGGAGCTATGTTGGCATTTTTTGAGTTAGGTGGTACGATCTAGTGGGACTAGGTAGGGTTAGGGGTTATTGTAAAGAACAAAATTTAATGACAGCCTTCATGTCACCTTATTCATGCTTTTTTTTTTTGCCACTTACAACACAAAGACAGAGAAAAAGACATTTAAAAAAAAATCTTATACATTATAGTACATAAAGTGTCAGTGCGTGTGTGAATGATATTATAATAACGGTATTATACTATTAACACTAGCATGACCAGAGTGGTGTCATTTGACACCTATACCTTTAATGTCCAAGCTGGTGTCAGATGGCGGGTGTGAACAACTCAGCTTGTGACCATTGTTATGTTACTGAGGCCACTACTCCCCCCTCAGCTAGGGTGGGGGTGGTGGCTAGGTAGGTTCCAGGACACAAAGACCTTTTGTATTCTCCTTTGTGTTTCCCATACAGCAGCTACATAGAGGTTGCAACTTATATTTCAACTTTTGCAACAGAAAGTAGTAAGTAGTAATAGTGAGACGGCAACAGTTTGTTTGCATTCTTGGTGAAATTTATTTAATAGAGATTTTGTGAACATTTCTGGCACTGCCACACCTCCTTTATGCATTTGCCACATGCAAACTTGTCACAATACATACAACGCTTGGTGGCACGGTTTTTCCTGCAGCAACACTTCACCTGGCACAATGCCCTTTTCCCCACATCAGGTGTGGGTGGTTATTGCTGAAGGTTTTGCTCATTCACCTCCTTGGCTGCCATATGAGACTGGGCAAGCTCATTTGCAAGCTCCAGCAAGAAGTCCACCCTCCTCTCCTTGACCCCAGTGCATGCCTGATAAAGCACATGTGCGTTCAGCGCTGCAATGTCAATCATGTTGTAAAACACAGCGACTGGCCAACGCCGTGTTCCTGAACGCACAGTGTACTTTCGAACCATCTGGTCCATGACGTCCACACCGCATTTCATGCTGTTGTAGTCGGTGACTGTGTTCGGCTTTTTTTTCCGAGTAGCCTCAGTCTCCACCACGCTGTGCACGCTACTGAGGAGGCAGACAGTCTTCTTTCGTTTGGGCACATAAACAGTCAGTGTGGCACCAGAGGTTGAAAACACTTGTGTGCTGAATTCCTCACGGGCCAAATTCTTTTTAGCTGAATCTGGAAGCTCCCGGCGAATCTTATTGACTGTGCCAAGGAGGGTGCTCTTCCGGCTGTGCAGTCGACGTGCTAGTGACAATGAAGTGAAAAAATTGTCGATTGTAACAATTCTTCCTTTGTCCATAAACGGTTCCATAAGCTTCATCACCACATTTTCAGACAATCTCTCCCCAGGTGGACGACTGGGGTCTTTGCCAAGATATGGGATGATTTTGCACACATACTTGGATTTAAGGTCACATGCCACACAGAACTTGATACCAAACTTGTCCGGCTTCGTTGCAATGTATTGCAAGAAACAGCAGCGAGTCTTAGTTGGAAAAAGTTGCTCATCTATGGTGATGTGCCTGTCTGGGTTGTACGAAGTGATGCAGTTGGCAACAAAAGACTCCCAAACGTCAGAGATTGCAGCAAACCGGTCAGTCGCAACTCGTTCACCACGTGTGTCCTTGTCGTCGAAGCGTAGATGCTGAATGATGTCCTTGAAACGGTTTCGAGCCATAATCCTGTTGATCAGGGGCGGTCCCAGTTTTGCTGACCATGCGTCATGCAGCGATGGAAGGCGGACAATCCCCCACAGAAGCAGGATGGCAATGAACGCCATTAGTTCAGGTATGGCCATGAACCAGTTCTCATGTTGTGTCTGGAGTGCATGCTGGACAGTCCACTCCTGAATGGTCCGAAGCATTTCCAGAGTTATGAAGCAGAAGAAACTCTGTAAGCGACTCGTCACCTTTCTTCTGGCCAAAGCAGTTGGCTCTCCATCTGTGACGTGACCTTCAATTGGGCTGTGATGGAGAGGCCTTCCGACCTGTTCTTCACGCCACACTGTGCCGTCTTTTGCCGTCTCTGTCAGCCGCTCGTGTGTCTCCAGGCGACCTCTCTTTTCTGAAGGTGGCGAATCCTCCTCATGTATAGGGTGATCATATTTTTGAGATGTGATTAATGAAACATTAAAAACACAACTGCCATAATCAGCAAACAAAAAAAAGGATGTTTAGAAAATCTTACCGGAAGAAATTTCAGAGTCAGAACTCAGCTGAAGGGATATTTCTTCTCCATCGGAGTCACAGGGGTTGGCGTCATTTAGGATCATCTCCAAAGCCTGCTGAGAGCTGTAAACTTTTGACATCCTTGCTTCTCAGTCGCCAGAGTCAGTGAAATATCTGCCCTGAGTTGGCTATTTTTTCACCTTGAGGTGATAATCCTTTTCAAACTTTCACTATGGTTCAGTACTTCCGCATTGGGTCAAAGGTCAAGAGGGATAATGTCAGCATAACTGATGGTGTAAACAGAGATTGAGATTGTTTTTCCCTGTTGAAGCATTGATTCTTTGTGCATCTTGTGCACTTTCTTCAAATTTGTAAAATAATAGCTTAATAAAATAATTCATGGACCTGGTTAGTGAATGGTGGACCTCGTGAATTTACCTTTTTAAAGTGAGAACTCAAACAGTCCTTTTCACACTCGGAAATCTTGCTTTACCATAAATAGCAACAATACATTTGATTTATAAGCACAAAAACAATAAAGGTAAATAGTGAAAATACAGGAGTAGGAAACAGGAGCTTGGTTGCTTTATTACTTTTTTTATTTTTCTAATTTTATTTATTGTGGTTTATTAATTGATCACAACACACATGGCTCATATTAATTTGGCCATTCTTATCCAATAATTCCATATAATGTTATTTGGATTAACAAACATCTACCTGGGAGAAACTGGTTTCTCAACACTGGCCATCATTTACACCAACCCCCAAAGTTTGTCACTGCCCAGCTGCACATTCCGATCGAATGGCTTTATTTACATAAGAGAGGTGGCCCACTGAGTTGCAAATGAGTGTCATTTGGCGGCCTCTGGGCAGGGCAGCAGGAGTAAGAAAACCTTGGGCATGCTAGTGTTAAGGCTGTAGGAGGATGAGTTATTAATAATGGGTTATATAAATAAGAATATTAATTATGATTATTAATATTACTTCAAATTTTGCGAGGTGCCACTCCTTTTAACAGGAGAAATATGTCTAAGTTTTTAGACTAAACCCATCAATGTGAAACCAGGGAAAAGTGAATTCGAACAGCAACATCTACACCATAATCACAGCTTTAATGAATCAGGAATCAAAGATTACCTTCATCCTTTTATTCAAAATTCAACAATTAACACAGTCAAAATATCAATTGAAATGGGACATTTAAATCATGATAAAATGCATTTATAAGCTAATAAAAGTGAGGATTATATGTAATAAAGTGAAATCACTATTCTAGGAGAATGCTAGTCTACTAAATATTGAATAATAATGCAGGATACATATTCGAATAATAAGATCATGAAATCAAAGAATAAAATCATAAAGAGAGCTCATTATATAAAGGGGAAGACAGACAGGGGAGACGAACAGACATGAATGAGATGAACTGTGTGGAACATGTTGTGTGTGTAAGTGTGTAGTTATGGAAGTATGTATGTGATCTATTGTGGATGAAGTTTGCTGATGAAAGTTCGTTCAGGTACCTTGAAGATGATGTCAGGGTTGGACCTGGAGGTGCTGTTTGAAGAAATGCAGTAGGACGTGTCACCATTGAGTTCTGTTGCGTTTAAACAGAGTATAGCCCATACAGCCGATCCAGGCGGTTCTGGCCTTCGCAGCTGGGTTAGAGAATGGCTCGTGGCTTACCCCAATGGGTCGCGGACCAGCTTCCTTTTCGGCTGTTACGCACGTCACTAAATGCTGGATTCGTCTGAACCAAGCAGCTGTGGATTCTAAAAATCTGTTTCAACTAAAAATAAAATGAAATAAATGAAAAGGTGGGGAAGGGAAACGCATTGAGCATGAAACCCCAGCGCCCCAAAACTGAAATTTTGGGCGGTTTTCTTCCTTTTAAAAGGTTATCTTTGAGACTCTCCTTTCAAGAGGGAAGCTTCGTTGATTGGTTTAAAGTTGCCAGCATCTCAGCTGGCTGGCTTTGGGTGTGTCTGGGGTGTGTGTTTATGTGAGACAAAGACAAACAGGAGGGATGATTCATAGATTTACACATAAACCATAATCATGAGTTCAGCATATCCAAATAATCTTTTCGACATATCTTGAAATATCATGTATTACGAAAGAGTTTAAAACCAAACACGACTGGAAAATAGCCTAGTATTACTTTACAAACCGGTTAATGAATTTTACTTCTAATTACTCGTAAACATAAATGTCAAACATCATGTTATGCCTCTTCTTTACTATATGGTTGCAGTAGATACCTTAAACTAACTTTTGTGATGTTTTCTGGTATTTTAAGCACCTTTTAAATGATGACACATTTAAAATAGCATTCTGTGGGTATAAAATTATCTGAAAAGAGTTTCTGCAGAAACCATTCCAATAATGTTTTCATTTGTAACTTTTCAAACATAGTATAGTTTCTTTGTTCTCACTTCTTCATTGGGACACATCTCAGAGAAGGCCTGGGCAGTGTGACAGCTCACCACGGGGTCAGTGGAACAGTTCTGTGATCTTACAGCATCCCAAAGATATGTTTGTAAAGGAGGGAGAAGACAGATGTTCTTACCCCGTGTGGAGTCGTAAAGAGTGTTCGTACTGAACACTTCAAAATGTTGGGCCAGTCTTTTCGGCTACGCTATTGGGTTCAAAGGCCACATAGTGGGGGTTAGCTATGCACCTCAAAGTTGCTGGGGCAGTTATGTTGTAAACAGTTTGTGATAAAGAAACAGGCTCCTTGGTTAATTCCTGTGAGAAAGAGGGTCTTTAGGCTTGATGTGGTTGGTTGCCTACAAGGGGTAAGGGGATGAGACAATAACAAGTTATATGACAAATATATGGGGGAAAGGAATGATATATATGTATACACATACATACAAAACACATGTTTGTTTTTTTCCACCAGTGAGGAGGCTGATTTCCATCTCGGAAATGTTTATTTTCTTGCAAATGTTTATTTTCTCCATGTTTGACCTCAGTGGGCGGGGCCTCCAAACCAGAAATATTTAACGGCGCAACATGTTAATGACAATCGAATTCAGCTGCTACATTTATCAACACCCGTCATTTGTATGCTCGGGTTGGTTGGATACGAATGTTTGATAAATGTCTCACACCCCTCCAAATAAAATATCTTAAATCCTTTCATACTTTATTTGCTATATTCACCGGTCAAAACATTTTCATAAAAAATCACTTTTGATGATTCTTGTGTTATAAAACAAGGATTTAGTGAAACAACTAAATTAACAGTTGTCTAGATTAGATGGAGATCGACAGGGATTCAAAAAGCTGTGTCTAAATAAAAAAATGTAGCGATCACATACTGTATGTATGGAACAACATGGACAGAGAAAGGAATCAATGTTGCTCGTGAGGGGATCCGACTTCTCAGCCTTCCCCAGTTCTCAGAGATTTATTGAGTGCTGATCTGCATTTCAGCCAGGCCAGAGAGAAAGTCTGCAGGATTGATGAGAAAAGCCGAGTTGAAATTCCAACCGACTAGTGGAAGCTGGCTACAAACTCCTTCCGTCTCGCTTGCTGGCCTGCATGTCATCTAATGCAGTGGAGCATTTCTTTTTTTCTTCTTCTTCTTTTGAAGACAACAAGGGTTTTTTGTCCCACTGTCCTATCATCCAATGTTTCCCTCTTTAGCTTTAGATAGCTTCAGAGAAAAATACCCAGAAGACATTTAAATGTGTGGGTTGGTGTTAAATTTGTATTTGTCAAAAAAATTGGTAAATGTCAGTCTTTTCATTATCTCAAATTAAAATATGTGGATCATCCATCTCAGTGAGGTACACAAGCTAAGACAGTGTTCATGAATAAAAAGGTCATGTTTAGTTTATGATTTCAGCTTATTTTGACTCTGCGTAATTCATTCCTTGTGTGAAGGTTTTTATTTTGTCTATTAGTTTTTATTTATACCATTTTGTGTAGTTATTACAGTTGTTAATAGCTGTTCTTTCATTTTATGTATATACTTTTGTGTCTCCAGCTTCAGAATCAGAAAGTGACGTTTCACCTGAGAAGCGAATGAGAGTGGATGAGGTCCAGGAGGAAGAGGAGCCTCCATCATTGTCATCATCCTTGTCTGCCTCACCAGCATCGTCATCCTCATCTCGCAGTGGCTCCAAACACCGAAGCCGCAAACGTTGCCATCGCTGCCAAACCAAACTGGAGCTGGTACAGCAAGAGCTGGGCTCCTGCCGCTGTGGTATGTCCCTCCCCTACTTCTGAATACATTACTATTAAACCCTTTACACAAAGAACACAGAATACACATTATGTAATGGTTAGAGGATGTATGGTTCATGCTTATTTTGCTTGCACATGATATTTCTGTTTAACTTTAGGTCTTCCACTGAAAATTGTAGCCATTAAATGGCCATTTGGATACACACATGTAGTCAATAACCACGGTTCTTTTGCAAGCCTTGAGGGACTAATATGGAAAGTCTGAATGTTTTACATTGCGCATAAAACATAAGCCAATTACCTGAAACACTTGGCCTGTTTAAACCAATACTCGCCTTGCAAATCAACTTGTTTGCATTCAAATTAAAGTCCTTGAGAAGTCAGAGCTCTTCACTGCTCAAAGGACCACTCTGCTTAAACCAATGCAATAATTACTAAATTGGAAATTGACCCACCAATTTTTCCTCTCCGGTGGTGCTTAATGCACTGGCAATCGGTCGTTAACAGTCCAAAGCTTGCTATGAAAACATACTACTTTACAAACACAGTGGGGACACGATGGCAATTATAGTGATTTCTGACAATTCCAGTAATTGCAAATTACTTTGGTAATGGTTCTGCAGAATTCTCCACAGTGTAATCCAAGATGGTCTGATAATAAGTTGAAAGCGTAAATGCTTTTCAGACAATAAATGAGGGAGAAAATAATGGCTCCACCAGTGAATCGGAGCTGATTTTTTTTTTTTTCACACATTGCAGACATTTGCCGTTGCACAGTGCCTAAAATGTTATTGTAGTTATTGACTGAAAATAAACAACCAACTATCTCTAATGTTACTCAGCTTTCAAAGAGCAATACCTTATTTTTTACAATGAAAATAATGTACTAATACCATAGTTTTTGCAGAATCAGTGCATTTTGATTGCATAGGAAGTGTAAGTAGGGTGGAACGATACGATACCACAATACAGGACGACATTTTTGGAAGGACAAAAAAGATAAAAAAAAATAATCTTGCTTTTATTTGACCAACTTTGAGCTTACTTGCATATATCTGGGTATGACCTTTTGAACCCAAGTAGATAAAAAAAAACTTTCTCTCTACAAACGGAACCCAAAAAAGAGACTGACTATTCATTTTACGTTACGACTTGTATCATATCTTGTGATGTTTTAGTATCGCTATATTTTGTCACTCAATATATAATCCCATGCTTAATATGTTATTTTGCTCTGACTTAGAAAGAACGACCACTAAATGTAACCAAAATTGAGCTCCATGCCATTTAAGTGTGTGAATAAATTGAAAAATATTAACCCAGCTGTAAATTGAGACAGCATTATTTCGTTTTTGCCTTTGATAGCATGCTGCCTATTTTGAGGAATGCAGAGGCAGGGAAATAGACTTTTAAATTATTAGCCAAACAGTTTTTTTTGCTCACTGCAATAGTCACTTCCAACCTTTTAAATGTTAAGTGTTTACACATGCTGGCTAAGGTGTCTCCAAGGTGAAGCACTACATCTCCTGTTTGTAAATCAGCTTTTTGTAGAAACTAGTTTATTCTATTTGCATACAACATTTTTATAAACTACTGTATTTTTTTTTAAGGAAAAACCATTGCTACGTTCTGCACTGTAGAATACAGGATAAAGCTTCACAGCATGTTGGATAACTTTCTATTTACTTTTTGTGTATGCTGTGATCATGTAGGGTTTAATTGCATTGCAACCTGATGTCAAACCAGGCTATTAATTGCTTTTTATTATAACACCAGTCGTGCTATTATGTGTATTATTGAATGGATTTAAGACGTTAAGAGTTAATGAGCTTTTCTTATCATAACAATATATACATTTATATTGAAACAGTCAGTAATGCGAATTACATACAAAATAATATTTTATCTCCTATAAGATTTTCCTGTAGTCAATTTGTACCAATAATTGTCTAAGGTTGAGGCCAGCAGTCGTAAATATTAAACTTATTAAATATTTACGACCAAAACTCTTCTTATGTAGGAAAAGCCGACGACTCCCAACTCATGAACCTGTGATTTGTGACGTGGAACGGAATTTAGCCAATCAAGGAACGACTGATTGAGGAACACATAGTGCTGCCTTCAGGAACACATACTGCTGCCTTCAGGGCAACTCGGAACTCGCAATTCTCGAAATATCTCAACCATGGCTGACCTCTATTATATTAGATTTCTTCCCAACTTCACCAAGTAAGAGCTCCGACTTCAGCTGGCGTTCCAAGTCACCTTTTCAAGTAGTGGTTGCTTTGAACGCAACATTAGAACTTGTTTGATTGCAGGAAGATCGGTGGTGGGACAGAATTCTGGTATGTGAGTGGAGTGCTGTGTTGGGATGATTGGAGCACACACAGTACGATCAAAACTGTTTGAAGCCTGATTTTTTATCTTCATGTGTGAGAAAATCCTCAAGTGTACCACTTTAAAGCTGCAATATGTAGAATCGTGAAGCGCTCCACACTCCCCCTCCCCTTCTGAACAACTGTGGAATTCTTTGCGACTGTTTTCTCAATAGAGACTGGTAACAAATGTTGGGACTTTATCATGTGTTATTGCACAGTTTTCTGATGTTTAAGATACATGAAAGCACGTATCACTCACTGCAGTGAGGAAAGTAAGAGGCTCACAGTCACAGCCTCTCCTAACACACACAAGCAGCTGAGCTGCAGCTGATTCCAGCTGATCAGAGCAGACAGACTCCACTCTGCAAATAAATTCTGTTCTCTGTCTCCTCCTTAGATACTGTAATGTTTCTCTTAGTTTTACAAGCTATTTATTCCGTCTGTTATCACTATCTCTCTCTGACTCGTGGCAGATTGCGCACAGACTGAAAGTGGATCGCGCACAGCTCCTGTATTTCTAAAGCTCATTTACAGAGCTAGGAGAAGAGATTCACTGTCCACTCAGAACACTTTGGATTACAATATGCCCAAAGATGATTATGGATTTTTGACCAATTAACACCAAAGAAAAAATATATATTGCAGCTTTAAGAGGTGAGTGTTGTCCTTCCAATTGAGACACAAAGGAGCTCACGAAGATCTTTGTCACAAGCAAAAAAACAATTGTCCAGGTCCTTGAACATTATAGCTGTTCAAATATATCCAACTGGCATCAACATGTTGTTTTCATTGGCTCCAAATTGTTCCTCCTCTAACGTTACCACTACTCTTCCCCAGGATACGTCTTCTGTATGTTGCACCGGCTTCCAGAGCAACACGAGTGTCTGTTTGACCATCTGGGTCGTGGTCGTCAGGAGGCTGTCCTCAAGATGGTGAAGCTTGACCGCAAAGTGGGCCGCTCCTGCCAGCGCATCGGAGAGGAGTGCTCTTGAGTGGCCATTCTTCTCAGAAGAGCCGCTGTGTTCAGACAGTGTCTCAGCTCTAACAGGGATATTTTGTTTTCCTTTCCTTTTTTTTTTTTTTTCTTCAAGATTTTTTGCAGGTTTTTTGGATACAAACCTCCGCTCTTTCTTTTTAACTTATGCTCGCTCTTTTAGAATTTTAGCATCACCCAGATTTTGCTCCATTTTTTGTACATTCTGTTTGCTCACCATATCCCTACAGCTAAGATGCCTTTTGGGAAAAAAAAAACCAACCTACGAAGAACGGGACAGTACCTCGCAAAGGAAATACTTTCTCCACTGTTTGCTAACTCTTGACTACACACATATGAACGGAGTTGGAACGAATGAAACGAAGAAGAGAAACACAGTGCAAGTCTTTTGTCTTGAAAGCCAGACTTGCTCTTTACCTCAACCTGGATGAAATAATTAAAGAAAGCAGATGATGAGAAGAAGGACAAAGAAATGATTATCCTTTATGGACACTTTGGCTTCAGCGCTCTAGAGACTGTGCTCTTTACCTCAAAATCAGACCAGAGCCTGCTTTGTACTCTACACCAAGCATGGACTTTAGAAAAGCCAATGAGTTTGCCAGAATCAGTGAAAGTCGGCGTGTTCTCCCTTTGCTGTCTTACAGACGTCCCTAAACCTTTAGACACACAAACACCTATTAATCATCCACCTCAGGAAACTAAAGCTCACGCCCTTCTCCTCCCTCTCCCAATCAACTTTCATTTTTCAATACAGGACAGCATTTACTTCATTTGTTTTAGGATTGCTGTGATGATACGTCTGCCACTGTGGATGATAAGACTGGTTAAGCTCTGTTTAAAGGAGAAGTTTGAAGCATGTGCTGTGCTAAGACACACAAGTCGGTGGTGGGTGGGGGGGAAAAAAAATGTATGGAATATTCCTCGGATCACACACAGCCTTTGATGTTGGATCATTGCTGATGAAGACATCTGTTGTTGGAATTTTTCTATGTCTTCCTCTTTTTGTCTCTCTCGTGTTATGTATAAACCCCAGTTGAGACGATTCCTCTTCACTCTCATAGTGTTTCTTTAATAATGTGGCAACATAAGGAAGAAAGCCTCCACAGGACTTTAGAGAGATATTGCTTTCAATTTGTGTTTGGACCTCAACTGTGTCATTGTAACACAATACTATACTTTTTTTTTTTTTACAGTTTTAATTAAGTCATTCAGTCTTACTTTTTAAGGGTTTCTTTTCTTAGTTTAAGTTGCATTTACACACGCTGCAGCTTTGATAAATTTGGTTTCCTTTGCAAGAATTTCTGGCCTTCACTTCAACTACCCATATTTCCTTATTTGCTTTGAAGCTAAATAAAATATTTTTGTTTTGTTTTCATTCCTTCTATTGGTTTTAATATATTTAACTATGTATTCATTTGATTCTAGCATGATGAGGTCTCAAACGTCCTCCTCCCTTTCTCTTTGGTTTTCTCATCTATCCTTGTATCGATTGCTCTATTTTTTCTTTACTTTGCTCTCTCTGACTCGCTTTCTTTACCTTCCTTGTTATGCTGTAGATGAGGGATTAGGCCTGGGGTGAAAAGAGTGCTGAAAGTTAAGATCAGCAAAAAATTACCTTCCAAACATTTTCCTGGTGGAGTGTGGGAGGACTAAACAAAAAATGCATAATGAATGAATATTGTGTATCTTAAAGAAACCTTATTTAACCTCTTTTTTTGTGTTCCTCACTTACTTACACTTTAAAGAGTAGAATTGCAAATTTTGGTTGTAATGTGGTTGTTATAAAAATGGGAAGATGAATGTGGAAAATTCAATATTTTTGTTTCTTCTACTTAACATTTTTGCTTTCCCTCTACAAGTTTCTTTTTTTCTTTGAGAAAAAATAAACTGGATACGACAATATGTGAAGTAAAGTGTTTTTTCTAAAAATGATTTTCAAAAAGGTTTCATGACTTTTGTGTTAGGCCAAGAGAAAATGTGAGCTGATTAGTGCGTTTACAGACATCTGTTATAAAAAACCATTGATTTTTGGACAAAAATCTGCAGTGTGGCTGAGAGAAGGTGAACATACTAATGTGTAGTTTTTGCAAAGAAAGAGGACGGTTATAACTGGAGAAAAAATTAGATGAAGACACAGTTCATTAAATCGAAGACCATTTGCTCGAAAAAAGATGCAAAAGGTTGAAATTGCCACTTGAAAGTTTCTTTTGATCCCTGTAAACACTCGGTTTATTGAAATTGTCAAACGTTCTGTGCATTGCATTGTGGAACGTGGAGTCCCTTTAAACCATGGGTTTCCAATTCTTTGATCGCAATCTGACGGTTTATTCCAGAGGCCTTTTGTGTTGATCGTGCACATGGGTCGCATGACTTCATAAATGAATGAGAACGGCATAGTGACGTTTAATAAAAATGAAACCTAACAATTCAGCTTCTGACCACAGTTTGAGGGGGCGCTAGTGCACCAAACTATTTATTTACAACCTCTAATAAGTAAAAGCAGACCCTCCCCCAGGCCCAAAGCAGCACCAACCGACGGGTACTTTTATTTGCATCTAAAGACAACCTACGTGTGTAGAAGCCATTGAAGTTCTTCTCAACAATAATGTCAGCTACAAACACTGTGTGTGCTACAGACTGGCACTGCTAAATGCATTTTTTTTTATCGTGGGTCTTTGAAGTGAGCAGCTGTGTTTGTTTGGTGCTTCTGTGGATTAGAACTGTGAGATGGTCTGAGATGCTGCTGTAAACAAACTGCTGACATCACACTTCCATCATGAAATGGAAAGGCTCGATTTTACCCTATGTATATTTTACAAACTTTATTTTCAAAATATTTTTCTTGATTGTATTTACATTTTAAAGATATTTTTCAATCTAACTCAGTGTTTCAGTGTTACTGATTCTTTATTATTGTATTTTAATAGTAAACAAATATTGAGTAATTATTTAATATTTGTAATAGTGTAAATATTAAAATAAAATGTGCCATTATAACCCCCAACACAGTAGATCGCGAAAAGCTGTCCATTGTAGAAGTAGCTTGGTGGTTTCCAGTGTTTGCTCCAGAAATCTCTGCCAAAATGACTTCCCAACACATTTCTGGTGTTTCCTCGGATCGAAAACTGACAATGGCAGGTGTTTATTTTGGGGTTTACATGGAAAGATCAGAATCCAGCCAAAATTGAATGTCTCGCAGAGTGAAGTGAATTCACACGGAATACGGGGAACAAACTAGAACAAATATAATGTTGCAGCCATTTGGGAATACAGATATTCTGCCTTAACAAATTATGTGTAAAGTGAAGATGGTGACAAACTTTCCTGCCTCATTTATACATGAGCCCGATTGTCACAAGAGTTCCCATTTATAATTCCATTAGTATTTCACCTTTTTTGTTCTATGTGGTTTATATCTACATTAACAGAGACTTCCCTTAGTTGGAATCATTGTTAAGAAATCCTTTGAAAAGATGTGGATAACTGTCCAACATTAATTACGAGGTCTTAATACAAATATTCCTTCAATGGCTTTGCTATAATTCACTATGGCCTTCAACATTAATTTACAATATTAGTATTTAGATATTCCTTAATGCCAGTAGAGAGTTGTTTCATGTGCTCCCTTGCATGTTTCCGCTTCCTGCTAATTTTAAAGTGTTGTAGAAGTCTGGTTTTTACTGCTCACAAAGGGCTGCTTTAAAACCACTTATATTAATTCTACACTTTGAATCATTTTTGTGAGAATGTACACAATAATGCAAGTTTTCTAAAGATGCTTTTGGCAGTTACGATTCATTTTGTGCTTATTGTGAGCGTGAACTGCAAAAATAAAGCGTGTGTTCATATATTTATATATACATACATATATATATATATATACACATGTGCAGACAAAGTTTACCCCCCCCCCCCAACAAAAAACAAAGACATGACTCACATGAGTGTGAGTGGTTGTTTGCCTTTGTGTTGCCCCTTCCAGGGTGTACCCCTACCAAAGCCCATTGAGAGCTGGAGATAGGCACCAGCAGACTCCCGCGACCTTGAAAAAAAAGGGGAAAGCGGGTCAGAAATTGGAATAATGAATATATGGATAGAACATCTGAGTGAATATTGACTGTTTCACACAAAGGCCGATGAATGTGATGCGCTTTTTATTTGTTACGGGTAAATATTTGCAGTAAGTAATCAGAAAACCATTTTTGGTGATGATCAAAGTGTGAAAGCAAAAATTTGAAGAAAACATATTGATGAACAACAATTGTAGGAAATGGTGGTTTTTGAAAACTAGAACCGTAGTGTGTATATATGGGTATAATCCAAGTCCTGTTTTCTCTAGAATCTATGTTGAACATTTTTTGATGTGACTGGTGTGAAAAGGAAACTCAATAATTTAGGTAATGCATTATTTATCACACGTGTGCTGGCAATTAGGCTTGCCCTGTGATCTAATTATTGTGTGTTTCTCACTAGCGTACAGTGTCGGATAGCTCGAGTTATAGAGATTAAGAGATCCTTTCAAAATGGGAATGTGGTCTTTATTCCCCTATTTATCTTTAATGAGAGAGCACAGTCTGTGCCACTTTTAGACTTCGCTGATAATCCTTTAAGTCTGCTTCTGGCTTCTAAAAGCCCCCTCTTTGTTTTGGTTGTCAAAGTGTGTAGTTCTTTTGTATATTATGTTGTCCTGATTACATCCTGACACCCACGATGGAGCACAGTGCCAGGACTGGGAGGCAGCGAGCAGTGTTTGCTGCAGGCACTTTGTAGCGTTAGAGAGGGATTTGTGGGATAAGATGTGGCCTGAGGTAAGTAATCTCCTTACAGCTCAATAAACAAGGAAAGCTGCCATTCTGCGTGCCTTGATTGTCACCATCAGCAGTTGACATCATTCATCTGTTGAATACTGCTTTGTCTCTAATGCTTTTTCGTCTGCTTTTCCCCTCCTGACTTTTCCCACATCCTGACTCACTATTTGGCTTTGTGCGAGTGAGTCGACTGCTAATGTTGGTTTCTAGGAAAGAGATCAGTTTTACTCAGAGGGAGGTGAGATGATATCATACACAAGCATTGAAAGGAAACAAATATAGATTAGGTACAGGATCACTTTCACTGTCTTATGGATCATCAGTGGATTTCTAGGCAAAGCTGATACGTGTGCACCATAACCATCTGCAGGTTATTATACCAGAATCATTACATGCACTTAAACACAGATGATGTTTTGCTCCCTTTTCACTTTTGAAGTAATATCAAAATGCTGTGTGACTAATAGTTTACAAAAAAATATTCTTCAAAAAGCATTTTTTGCTCTGTAGAGCACAGCATAATGCAGTTATAGCTTTAAGGACGTTTAAGACATTTTTAACTACTGTAAATCTTAGCTGCCATTGTCTCAGCAAAATCCAAAACAACCATCGTGAGTAACTTTCCGACCATCACTGGCCTCGTGCACAGCTCTATAGATTTACCCAGAAAGACTTTTTTTTGCTAACACTGCCTCATCAATGTTTCTGTGTTACAGTTGGTTTAGCTAAAACCAGAAAATCTCAAAACACACTTTGTGTTGAGCAAAACATCAAATGTGAGTTTTCAAGTGTTAGTTACATATAGTATAGCGAACATTTCAGTTTTTGATTAATAAAGGGATGGGTTATATGCAGAGGTGTTACTGTAATTGAGTCTTTCATGGGTACTTGTACTTTTTTGAATATATATTTAATACAGTAATTTTACTTGTACTTAAGTACATTTTAAAAGAAATAAAGTAATTTGTTATGTGTCTGCACCCGATCTTTACTGAGTAAATTGTGTTTTTTTGTTTTAAAGTGATCAACGGCATTGTGAAACTGCAAAAATTTTAATAACCAGACAACAATTACATCATAGCTGACCAATCAGATTAAACATGATGCACCACGCTAAAATAACATTGAATGCTGGTTATTTTTTCAGTTTTAGAGTTTAGAAATGTAGCTGTCAGTCTGAGAACTTTTTTTTATTTTGAATTGAATTCACCGGTGTTATTTTATTTAAAAAATAATTGTATATTTTTAGTTGTGCGATGATATGTTTACTGTGTGCAAGGGAACCGTGGCAAGATTTATTACTAAAAATGAACGTGGGAGTGAAAGTGACTCGTAACTTTTACTTTGAGTACTAAATACTTGAGTATTAAATTCAGCTACTTTTTACTTGTACTTGAGTACAATTTCCATCAAGTAATAGTACTTCTACTTGAGTATATCAATACTCTTTACATCTCTGATTAAATGCAGAAAAACCTATTTTCTGGTTGTAACTGTACATCCATGACAAGAAAGTCATTTACTCAAAGAAACAGTATTAATAAAAAAAGAAAAACACGCAGGATAACAATAGGTTTGCAGCAGATAAACACACATTTTCTATGCAATAAGTTAATGATTCAGTGTATTGTGATTAATGGTGAATAATTATGGCCAGATGTGCAATTATTTTGGGGTTTTTTTTCTTCTTTTTTCTCATTCTATTCTAATTTGAATGCTTTCCCTCTCTAACACCCTCTACTTCTTATTGTCTCCATTACAACATGGGACACTACCATTCCAACCACCACTAACCAGCATACATCACAAGTTTAGCTTTCAACAGGTATGCAGATGTATTTTGTTAGCTTTTGGATGAAATTAGAGGAAGGAATGGAAGTTTAAATCCCAGTATAACTATTACTGTGTACAGCAATTTTTCCAGTTTGACCTTTATAGAACAAGCTGACAACACACTTTTTCCTACTACTGCATGCTGGATTTTTTGAGGCAAAAAGGGTGATTAGGATATAGCTTATGTATCAAAGTAATGAATTATAAATGCCTACTTTATGTGCTCCGAATGAGCTTGTTTTCTAAACTAAGATTTTTTTAATTATTTTTTTATATAAAACTTGTTTTGGTAATTTCCAGACATTGCATTTGGAACCAGTCCTGTGCCGAGGTGAGCTCAAGAACCATGTGGTCTTCACCCAGCCAATCAACAGAGATTACTCTACGTCACACAACACATGACTGTGACATTTGACCAATCAGCAGAGACCTGGGAGGCCTCCAACTTCATGTGGCTCAACTTACTGTGCATTTATGATGGAAACATCTAAACTAACCATGGTTAGCTGATCAAACTCACACTTTTTTTAGTTGACTAGTTGTACTAAGTGAGGAAATGTGTCATCATGTGTGATCATATGCCCGGTTCACCAATAAATGAGAGTTAGTTTGGTGTGACTGCTTTTGGACACATGCCCGAAGCATCTCACAGCTACTTAGCACAATTTCTTCACAAGTAGGGCAATAAAGCATTGTTTTAATGCTGCCAAATGTTTTCATAACACTATAAAACCTGCTTCACAGTGATTCAGGTTATTTTAAACAACACTTTTAAAAAAATTGTGAAGCTATAATTAGTAAATATGTGTGATTTTGAGTGTTTATTACCTAATAACAGTTCTATTGCATTTGTTGTTTTTAGCAAGTGTCTGCTTGGATGTTTTATGCCAAGAGGAGAGTGATGGTTCTCATGGCAGCCAGTCATGCTTTTAGTGTCGATGACAAGGAGGAAGATAATGAGGTGGCAGACACTGGTTTTGTCCCACCCACTAAAAACCAGGACATTCCAGGCCCAAATTACATTGGCTCATCTGCTGATATGAAATGCAAGCAGCCTGTAGTGGAAGTGCTTTAGGACAGTGACAGTTACAGTGAGGACTATGGTAATGATGAGCAGCCCACCTCTACCGTACCCCCAAGAGTTGGTACCTGCGTATGTTTGTGTACGTAATTGATGTCAGCCTCACAAATGACTGGGTTGTGTACACTTTTTAGGGGTATTAAAATGTGTGCAAACATCACTCCATGTGCTAATAAGGGGTACAAACCCCAGGGATTCAGAACTGCACATGCATTCAGGGAGTCACTATGTACCCACAATCCATTTAGAGTGTTTCCCTCTGATGAATGAAAAAAAAATGGGAGGAGGAAATGCAAATAAATTAATTCAGTGGACGCAATGCAATTCATCAAACCTGGAACTGTTTGTGGTGACTGTTTCTGTGCCAAAAATAGTACAACTCAGAGGCAGATGCAAACTCACACAGATATATTATAGCTGCAGGGAATGTTGACACAATACACAGCGGAGATGGAAAAAAAGCACCAGTTAACCTTTCTAATATGAGAAAATAATTGAAATAAAACAATAGTCAATGTTAACAGCCACTGAAAGAAAATGCAGCATCCTCCACCGCAGAGAAGATACTGTGTGCACAGAGATCCAGGGATGTTGCTCCGGATGCACCTGAGTTGTGTTTTGACCGTCGGACTCTCATGTCGCGTTGATAGCAAGGAGTGTCAGGCGAGAATCAGCTGACCAGCTGCGTCATTTACGCAGCGATGACACAAGGATCGAGCGTGTGCCTGACACAGCACTACTCAGGGGCTCAGACTTACTGGTCTGGATGATGCTTTTCATGGACTGATCAGAGCAAAGTTACAGGAACTGACGGATCAGCCACAATAAATTAGGGGGTAAAAATAACATTGGGTTTTTAAGTTCATTAAACAGCATTTTTATTTGTTTATTTTGTTTTCTACATCACTGAATGATTGTGCAGCAGACAGAGAAGTCCATGTTGCAATTTACCTTCTTCAAATGTCATTTTGTGCGTCTGTGCACTCACCTCTCCACGTTGAACGAGCAAAATGTTCACTCAAATAGAGCGGTCTCAACCATGTCTAAGTGTGCACCAATTTGTGCCGCAATGTTAATTAATTCCCTACAGCAGGTGAGAAAACAGTGCCACCAAAATATTTAGGGATGCACCTGCGGTTTACTACCCTTTATTTTAGATCTTAGTGACTCCGCCCCTCAGTGTTTAGGAGGGCCAGAAGCCAGTCACACCTATAGCTCCAGCAGAAGCTCATCTTCATTTGTTGACCACCTGACCACTAGTGCTGAAGTCCCTAAGCCTGTACAGGGACACTCTAGCAACCCATGCAAACCACAGACCTACAAGTACTTTCAAGTACAAGTTTGTTTGTTGGCAGGTGTCTGTGTCAGCACCTATGTTGTATTTTGTTAGAAGTGATGATCTAATGTTAGGTTCCTTTGACCTTATTTACTTATTCATGCTTTTCTTCCATTTTCTATGTTTCTTTTCTTTTACCATTTACGGACAATAAACTTCATTTTCTACATGAAAAAGAAAAGCAAGAAAACCAATAACACTCTACAATTTACTTTAAAATTTTGAATTTCAAAGTATTTCAATGATTGCCCTATAAAGGGTTAACTGGAAGAAAACCAAAGTGTCACTATGTTTTAAATGCCCTGCCAAGTCTTCTAAATTATCATTTTGAGTATGCAGCATAATCCGCACAATGCACCTAGAGGTCAAGTTGTGTAAATGATTCAAGGTGTGGTCAGAAGGTGAGTTTTCAAGCACATGGAATCTGTGTGTGTCTGACTTCTGAACATTTTTCTAAACAGAAATGAATTAATATCAGCTCCGTTCCTCAATTCCCAGATCCCTTGTAACAACAAAGAACTCTGTTTTTTTTTAGTTCATTCTTCTTACTAAGACGGATGACACACCACAGCTGAACAATCTTGTCTGTCTCAGCCAGAAGGAAGCCAACAAACTAGGATATTTTTCTATTTCATTTTCTCTGTAGCATTTTTTTTCTTTTTTTTGGTTGGGGGGCTGGTGTTTGTCATTTTTTTTTTAACCTTTTTTCATGTGTGGGGGGGGGGGTGGGCCATTATCGACTTATCTACTACACACCAGACTATGTTTTTTTTTATGTATGTTTCTCATAGGAGAACATGAAGTGTCTTCTGCCCATGGTGTTTCCTAGAGTGGACTTCACTTGTTTCCCAAGGACAAGTTGTTTGTTTTTGTGTTAAAAATGTATAGGCACGGCATCTTGCTTTAGTCTCCGTTTATAACCAGTAGGACCTGACAGCTCCTCCATCAGCTTAGCTTAGGTCAGCTAAATGCACGAATAAATGTAGAGGGAAACAAAAAAGCTTTGAAAAAGTATCAACTACTCACTTGTAAATAAAGCTTAATAAAAATCTGGAAACACAATAACCAAGAATACACATTTGCTCCCTGGTAAAGATAGTAACTCTAACAACTAGTATACTGTAATGATGAACTTTGTGATATTGCATGCAGTACTTGGTAGGGCTGGGCGATTTTGCCTAAAAAAAATCTCTGATTTTTCAAAGAAAAATTCGAGTTTCGATTCGTTTTTCGACACTTAAAAATGACTGCAGACATCAGATATATTGTCAAAAATGCAACTTTATTGCTGTGATTGTCCTCAAGAGTTAAAATGCATAGAACAATCCCAAAATAAAAAGTAAATGAGGCTCTGTTATTCAACAATTTCAAGCTTTAACCCAGGTTTAAGCAAAAGTGCAACAGCAACTTCACAGTAGCTTAAAATTTCTGATTAAGAAATCAGATAACTACATATTTTATAACATGTAACATTACAATTAAAAAAACAATAAACTCTTCCCTTAACATCTCAGCATAGTGCAAATAAAAAATTAAACATGCCTGTGGCACATACTGTATATAGCCTACTCAAAGGGTATATAAAGAGGGGGCTGGCTCACATTGCGCTAAGGTAACCCACAAGGATAGAATGTGAAAAAATCCAAAAAAACTGTGGTGGGGAAAAAAAATAAATAAATAAATAAAAAAATAGATAAAAATTATTATTATTTTTTAAACTCAAATTTTTATCAACAAATTCAATTAATCGATTAAATTGATTTTTGCCCAGCCCTAGTACGCGGCCTTTGCTGGTATGTCTCCGAAATGTTTCTGGGTTTTAGTGTTATGCCAAATACTAGCTTACCTCCTTGATGGAGGTATTGACCAAAGGTCATAAGGAATATTACTCAGTAATAATTGCAAGTGTGTCCCAGTTTAGCTGAGCAGGTACTTTCATTATTGTCAAAGCATGAAAACGTGGTCAGTGTAAACGGCATTTTACCTTAGTGTCAGTGAGGCAGACATGGTTGAAAAGAAATAATCGAGAACCCTGATGAAAACAAAAGGGCAAAATGTTGTAATAAAACATATTAATTTGACTCTTGATATGAGGGAAATGAATAAACATATTGTGAACATGTGACTGACGGGCCAATGTTTTTTTCACAACAGTTTATTTACAGCTCCAGTGACTAAGTGACATGACTCGGTGACTGCGTAAGTGACTCTGTTTTTGGTTTCCATCAGAACCTAAATAACATATCTAGTTATTCATTCACGTAATGTTTCATCGTGTTCCCCCCAAGGGATTTTGTCATTTTCAACCTCTTTTCCTGTTTTCACGCTCATTCTCACCGCTGCCTTGAGCAAACAATACCCTGATGTATTGTCACACAGTTGTCACATTGATTTATGTGGTATTTTAAATGACTGTGAAGCAATAGACACAGACAGAAACACAAAAGTAATGGCAGACAGAAAAAAAAAAAAAAATGCCAGACGCTTCTTTATAACTGTTTATTGGGGGAATATGAAATGAACTACAATCTGTAAGAGTTCTCACTACTTGAGGTGTTAAGTTTTTAGTTTCTGCTTGATTGTAAAACTGTAAGATTTACATAATTGGCTAAAAACATATAACTACTAATAATATATAGCGCTTGGTTAATTTGTATTTCAATAGTGCTTGAGAGGGAAAAAAATACTTGTTTTGTGGATGCTGAAAATACAATTAGTGCATGTTAGAGCCAGAAAGCTAAGCTTTTGATCCATTGTTCTGTCCTTCACAAATTGTCATTAGTCCTCAGCTAGATTTTAAAAATACACTTTTTGGTACCATACTCTCACAGAAAAATGTCTCATTATTTGAACTGCATGTAGTGGTCTTGAAACAAAGACAGCAGAAGCAGGAGAAAATGTGGATGCGGTGATGCTGAGAAGGATCTACAAAGGAAGAGCTCAGCTCATGTGTCAAGGAGCCCTGACAGCACAATCTCTCCCCGGCTACAATTCCATTAACGGAGCTGTGATAAAATTTCCCTATGACACCCAGCACCATCTCATCTACAGGGGGCACAGACAGAAACATAGATTCGATGCATCAATGCTGTTTGGGGCCTGTTAATTGCTGTAATATCACTTTACAGACAGTGTGTTCTAACACTTTCCATCTGACTGGGGTGTGTTTGTGGAGTGATGGAATTAAGTGAAGAGGAAGTGGGACGACAAATTTATTTAATCACAATATCGAACCCAGCCCAGGTTTCTCTGAGTTAAGCACATTTTTTATTGGGTAGATGCAGCCTTTTTGTCTGGGAGGACATTTTGTCTCCAAAGGAAATAACCATGAAGTGTTGTACGAAATAATGATCTCATTTTTTATTAAATCGCACTGCAAGCTTTGCACAAAGCAATCCCAAAAGAAAACAGTCACACAGCAGATGTGGAATCAAATCCAACTATGTCTCAGTAAGTATTATTTATAAACCTTTATTGATCCAAAAGAATCTACAGTGCCCGTTAACCCTCCTTCACAAATGGTTTAAACCCACTGAGAGGTTTCATCCTTACTGCTCACTCTTGTTCTTCACTGAACTGATACTTTGAATTAAGCTTAATCTAAAATCAAGTTACTAGTCTACAATCGATTAGCCTACAATCTATCTACTTTTTGCATTCTTCATTTATATCAGGATGAATATAAAACTCACTTTGCATTACTACCGATTGACATAACAACAAAAACACCCCAATCTTTACGAGAGTCCCGAATAGTGTGTAAAAGCAAAAATCCAAGCTATCAAGTGCATGAGCTCCCTGCAGATCCACACAGTCCAACTAATGGTGAGGTGTAGAGCACTGCTGGAGTATAAAAGCACTTCTAAAGCCTAAAGTGTTCTCAGGAGCACAGTGACCTCAATAATTTGAAATGGAAAAAGTTTGAAGCCAACAGAACAGGACACTTCACACTGATAGCTGTTTGGAGAATCGGAGTAACCATGCAAGTAGGACGAGCTTTTTTAGCAGCACTGTCTGCTCTTTTTATTTTTCTGCTACGGTAGCTTGACAAATGTCACTCAGAGCAAGAGACATGAAAAGTGTCTCAGTGTTGTCTTGCTCACATCATAGCCGGACCTTTCTAAAAGATAATTGAACAAATTCAGGACCAGGTTTTTCCTTGGTTCCTTTACACATAACCACCCTATTCCAATGTTTTCATGAACCCCCAACTCTAACTAATTTTCTAATTTTCACACCCAGGGCATCACAAATGTGGCACAAAATAACTCAAGTTTGTTGATTAAAAGTTAAGGAAGACCTTAACTTTAGACCAGAGATGAACTCACCACATGAACGTACCAATAAAACTCACCTGCTAGCATATGCTAAAAAAAAGAAATAGTTAATGTTAAAAAAAAAGTATGTCTGACTTGCAGATAATTAAAGTTTCCAAATCCAGAGAGTTGAATATTACACAAAGACCAGTGGGATGAAGTAATTTTAACATTGAAATGTCAGCCTAAAATGAGAAAAATGTAAAATTGTATGCACTTTATACTTGTCCAGGGTATTTTTGCTTCAATTTCTGCCAAAAATACACAGTGGCAGTGAACAGCCTGTGGCACTGCAGAGGAGTGATGGAAACTTAGGTCACTCTGATAATGGTCATCAGCTTGTCTGCCTTGTTGGGTATAGTGGGTGGCCTATTCCCTTTTGACAATAGCTCATAGATCTCCTTTAGGGTGCAGGAGGGGTCCGTTTGCTGGCCAATCTAGCACAGTAACACTGTGGGTATTAAACCAGGTATTTATACCTTTGGCTGTGTTTGCAGGTGCCAAGTCTTCTTGCAAGTCTACTGAGCTACTGTGGAGTCTTTACGCAGCTAAGGCACTTTCATCTCAAAGTTGGATCTGTGACACATCTATGAAAATGGCTAACCTTAACGCTCTGAATGAAACATTCTTGTTCATCTTTTCTTGAACGACTCTTGCACTGCCACTGTTTTCAGGCTGAGGTTGTTACTGTTGCTTGTGCACCTTTTGACTCATTTTGACTCATTTGACTCGCCTGGATTCAGCAAAATGTAACCAACCTGTTTGTGTGACCGACCTTCAGTGACCTACTATTGTTGTGGAACGATATTGGTCACAACTATCAAGTCAGTGGTATTCTTGATGTGTAGCCTACTGGGCCAGTGAGAGACAATGCACAGCCTCTGGTCATTGTTTCTTGCAGCCTATTTTGTAAAAAGGTGTCAAAATAATTTGAGTCTGACTATATACTAAGTAGTACAATTTCTGTAAGCCATTGCAAAAATATTTTAATGTTCTACTCCATATTATAAATCTATGGTATTATATTTATTTTAATTTTTTTTTTATCTCAGTAAAGGAGGAAATGTTTTTGCTGGCGTTTGTCAGTCCGTCTGTGCGTCTGTCCGCTAATGTGGATGTTTGTTAGCAGGATATCTTAAAATGTTCTGTACCGATTTCAATGCAATTTGGTGAGCTGATAGACGACGTCAAAAATGAAGAACAAGTTTGGTTTTGAAGATGATTTGGAAGGTATTGTGGATTATGTTTCCAGAACAAATTTTACAAGTTAATGTGGATATCTAATGTTTTTCCCCACAAATTCTTTATTTTTAGTTATTGGATGTGTTTCATCCTTAAAACTTTTCGCCTGTTTTTCACTTGTGTATTTGGTTTAGTTTCCTGTGGAAATCACACCGCTGAGTTGCACTGCAAACCTTTTTTATCTGTGAAGTTATCTCAACATTTCAATAGTGCCATGTAACTGATGATATATGGGCAGGATAGTAAAACACATTACTATGAATGTCCATGAATTTTTTTTTATTACTATTAAATCAGAGGTAACTGACTATTGGATGTTTTACTAGAATGTTATTTACATAGATGCCTCAGGACTTGAGCACTTCTCTCACAAACTCTCATAAAATGTAAATAAAAAAACGACTATATTTGTCAAACAAACTCAGGGACAAATGATGTCTGCCTGCTCACGAACATAGTTTTCCAATTTGGATGATAATTGACCTAAGAGAGGGAATATTGTGTTAAAAATCACAGCAACTCATTCAAAGTAACAGCAGCTCCTGAAGGATTCATCTCTACATCCCTCTGGTCCTAATTGGAGAAAGAGATGTCACACTGTGATTGCTATTGGAAATTGAGACTCTTAGTCAATTCTCATCATTCTCCCACAGCTGATCAACGGCTGAATAGAGAACTCATCTGATGCATGCTTATTTATTGTAACACTCAATTTACACAGGCACAATCTCCATGTGCTGCATGACTTGTATTTAAAGTACTCTTTAAACATCCACTCTATCCAGCTATTTATGCTGTGTTTATGTTTACACCAAGCAAATATCTGGACTCCTCTATAACCTGGTTCTCACCTATTTCAGACTATGAACAGGGTTAGGCTAGGTGCTAAAACTTCCTGTTACAAAAGCCTTATTAGTTATCAGCAATCTGACTAATCTTAAAAGGTTAATGAAATAATGTTTGAATGGACATACAGTATATTGAAAATGTTTGGTGAGTTGTCATTCAGGAACATGTTTTGTCACTGACGCATCGCAAATTGCTGTTCAAATACATTAAACATTTTATCTAGTACAGGAAGTGTACATCTAAAAATAATTTGAATATCATGAAAATGTTCAATAGTTTTTTGTCACTCATTTCAGGAAGTCAAACCCATATATGATACAGGCTCATGACACATAGTGAAATATTTCAAGCCTATGTATCTATGTAATGTCCTGCTGGAAAATCATCAATCAGCATCTCCATAAAGCTTGAACACCATGAACACCATGCTACAACAGCTCAAAAACAACCTCTCCGGAACCCCTTCGCCAGTAGTGGCAGAATATTCAGTTGAATTTAAGATACTGGCTGCAGAGGCAGGCTGGGTTGACTCTGCACTCCAATCGGTGTTTATGAATGGACTCTCAGAACAACTTAAAGATGAACAAGCTCTCAAAGATGATTCATCTGATTTGGTCTCCCTTGTTTCCACAGCCATTAAACTTCACAATTGTCTTCGGGAGCATAGGCAGGAGCGTTCTAACAGACATGTTTTTTCTTCTTCCACCTCCCACAATGCTCAACTTCGAAGTCCATAAGTGTTTTCTGTGCCTTTAACTGTCTCTTCAGGTCAGTCACCTCAAGTTTCTTCTGAGGGGGAACCTATGCAATTGGGCCGTGCAAGATCAACACTTGCAGAAGAGCAAAGAAGAATACAGGCTGGTGAGTGTATCTACTGTGGTCAAGTAGGACACTTCCTTGTAGCCTGCCCATCACGGCCAAAAGGGTGGGCTGACCAGTAACCATGTGGCTGGTGAACCACACCATCTGTTTGAGTGATAATAACCTGCCTTTGACTGCCTTGGTGGATTCTGTAGCTGAAGAAAACTTTTTAGGTTTTGAATTAGCTCGTCAGGCCGGTTTTGAGATGGTACCACTGGATACCCCGTAAACTGCTAATGCCTTAGATGGAAGGTTAATCGCCAAGGTAACACACCACACTAAGCCCCTGAAACTACTACTGTCTGGTAAACATCAAGAACAAATACAGTTTAATCTGATAAGCTTGCCACTCATTTTGGGTTATCCTTGGTTTAAGACTCACAATCCACATTTTGAATGGTATAAAGGAAAGATTTTAAGTTGAAGTTTATTTTGTCATTTCACGTGTTTACAGTCTGCTCTTCCTCCAGCTGGATCTGTTGTGAATTCCCCTGAGCCTCCAGATCTCTCTAATGTACCTGAAGAATATCATGACCTAGTCGAGGTTTTCAGCAAGGAGCGGGCCTTGTCTTTACCTCCTCACAGACCATACAACTGCGCCATCAACCTTCTCCCATGTTCCGCTTTGCCCACTAGTCGTCTTTACAATCTGTCTCAACCTGAACGAGAAACTATGGAAAGGTACATAAAAGATTCACTTGCCGCAGGTATTATACGCCCGTCTTCCTCTCCTGTCGGTGCTGGATTTTTTTTGTTGACAAGAAGGATTAAACACTCCGTCCCTGCATAGAGTTCTTGGATTAAATAACATAACATTCAAAAACAAACATCCACTACCTCTAATCAAGTCAGGTTTTCAGCAATTGAATGGGGTTTCAGGTTTTTCCAAATTAGACTTGCGAAATGCCTACCACCTTGTTTGTATTCGGGAAGGAGACTAATGGAAAACAGCTTTCAACACTTGATTAGGACATATTGAATATCTAGTCATTCTTTTGGATTGACCGTTGCCCCTGCTGTTTTCCAGGCACTAGTCAATGATGTTCTAAGACAAAGGTCCCCAACCCCCGGCCCGCGGACCGATCCGTGGGTCAATTGGTATCGGGTCGCACAGAAAGAATATAAATTAACATTATTTCCATATTTTATGTGAGCCTGAATGATGATCTATTTTTTTTTAATTACCGGATTCTCTCTGCTACATCTGTCTATCCCTCACTCTTAACGTATGTCAAGGTCATACCTGTCGAGTTTTGGATTTGAAAATAAGGGAAATTTTCTGGCGCCCGCTATGAGCGATGAGGTAGTTCCCACACACCAAGCCCGCGATGGGGCCATCTTGTTGCAGAGAAACAATCCCAGGGCTCCCACTGATGGTGAGTTGTATTTTTCATATTTTTGGATGTTCGGCAGCGGGGTCGTGGTTATCAGTAATAGGTGGACTGGGAGCGGTCTTGGGTGTCTCAAGATTACAAAAAGTAAGGAAGTGGGTGTGGCTTATCGCCAGGCTACCTCTGACCTAAACCGTGGTCAGAAAACAAAAACAGGATTTTTTTTTTTTAAGTGTCAAAGTAAAGGCGTTCTCTGGTTTATGCTGAGAACAACCTGCTTTTCTGTGAGGTAATTGACTGTGGGGATGATTGTTGAAAGAATGCCATTGACGCACACACACACACACACACACACACACACACACACACACACACACACACACACACACACACACACACACACACACACACACGCACACACACACACACCGAGGGTCACAGTGACTGCACATCTAAGCAATGAAAATGTTGAGACATAGACAATGACAAATCATTCATTTTAATGCGTCAATCTGATTCACACTGTGTTTGATGTTGAGGCGACCATGTCAATGAGGGCACAATAGCTTTTAAGGCTTAGACTGAGTAGATACAGCCAGGGGACTGTCTGTGAAGTCAGAAGATGAAGGCCTTTAAGTTTCTTTGCAGATGACTTTCTGTGTAAAGCCTTTGTGGACACTGTGCCCTTTAGTCCACTTCTCTTGAGATCTGTCAGGCTTTGTGTGAGTCTAAGTACTGTATATATATATATATATATATATATATATATATATATATATATATATATATATAAATATATATACATCTGTGGATGTCAGTATTGCACTGTCTCAGAAGGATGCAAAGGGTTTAGCTAATCAGAAAAATATCTCTTCTCTCTTTTTTTTCTCATAGTCCTTTTGCTACTCTGCAGGATGCAAAGAGCTGACCCTCAACATGCCCCAGAACATGGATTATCCCTTTAGAAGTTGGCCTCTCCTCTTCTCCTTCTTCTCTGCCCTGCTAACAAGACTATGAAGGAAAAGTGAGAATGACAATACGCTCGTAATTGAAAGGGAGTGAAGAGTGTTGACTGCTTGTTTGTTGTCAGTGAACAAGGGCAAGTGAGAGAGCATCAGAGGCCAGGCAAGGGTTAGGCCCCGAGCATGGTGTCTGTTTTAATAGCACTGACTCAAAGCAGAATAGCAATTTAAGCAGTTGAAGCTGATGTGGATTTCCCTATTGTGCAGGGAAAACATAAAAAAATGAACCAAAATGAACACTTAAGATGTATCTGTCACTGAAAACCTTACAGTTCTAGTGTTTTTCTTCAAGCAATAATGTTATACTGGACGATTCCTTCAATTAGATTGGTTCAATTTGATTTTGATTGATTATTTTACAGGTGTCTGTCCTTTGAGAGGGAAATGCTTATGTGTGTTCCCTTTCATCGATATTCATTTCGGGCTCTATTCTCCTGTCTGGACTCAAGTGCAGTTACTGTACGTGCTTCTCTCCAATGCGTATTCTCTGGCCCAGGATGCTGACACGCCCACCGCGTGTAAGGTAGATCAAAGGCGCATATGTGTGAATGAATGCGGGTTGTAGAAAAGGAGGAACCTAGAGTTTTCCCAATGCTTATAAATGTCATTATAATCCGTGAAAATTATGAAGTTCACTTTTAATTTGAAACGCCTTCATTGATAAACAATATAACAGGTTGATTTGATCAGAATATTGCAGTGTGACTGAGTCACACTGCAATCAGTCAGCAACTTTAATTGGCGCCCCATAAAAATTATTTCATTTTGTGAAAAATGTAGATTTTTTTTTTTTTTTTTTATATTAAACTTGGCTAAATAGCTGTGGAAAATGTCCACTCCAGCTTAAACTCTTAAAGTGATTGGTGCAACTGAAAATTCTAATTGAACTAAATTCCTTTAAAGAATTTTTGTAAGTGTAGCTACTTATGCTACAAACACCTTGTATTCACTTAAATAATACTGTGACCTTTACGTCAGTTGGAAATCATTTTAGTCCATTTGTGAATGTCATTGTAAATTAAATGGATGGCATTTAAACACATGCTACGTGCTACACAACATCTAAGACAAGGTAGACTGCAGCACACTGCACGCTGTAAACTGACTTAAAAATGAATGAGTGTGTTGGATAACGGCCAAGATAGAGCCTTGTGGTTGAAAGTTGTTTCTTTTTTCTAAATGTAACCTTTAATAATCCAATGGCTTATTTTACTAGTCAAACATGCTTCATAGGGCACAAAAAGCAAAGCATGAACCATAGAAATATATAGCCAAGTACCGTAGGAAACAATAGTTAATTGTGATTTTTTACATTTTTATCTTGTTCAAGTTTACTAGCCTAAAGTCTAAATTAATATGGATGATGGATGGATGGATGGATGGATGGATGGATGGCGACATCAATGAAGGCCCATGTGTAGCTGTGTGCTCAGTGATAACTTTCTTTTTATGTTCTTTTTTGTCCTTACCTAAAGTTAGTGAGTGCCTGGATGAAAAGAGATTAGTTAATATAAGTCATAGTATTAATAGTCATAAGGAGAATTTATGTTGAATTTGATGATGCAATTAGCTATTTGAGCCTGCCTTTGTTTAATGTGAGTCTTTATGTGAGTCTTTATGTCAGTGTGAGGTGTTTAAAGGAACAGTGATCAGTAGGAGGCAGGAGTATATACTAACCTATTTTTTCTTTAAAAAACAAAAAAAAAACACCTCTGAAACACAAATACAGTCCAAAGCTCAAAAAAACAAAAACACAGTGCAAATCAAAGACACCCATAATCAAAAGTAAAAAGTATCAAACTTGATAAGAAAAAAACTTGTTATTAGTATAATTTTAAACTAAATCTATCCACGCGGAAGGATTTCTTTTCTCTTCTTCTCGAGGACATATTATTGAATATAGTGATGAGCTACTACTGGTATGTAGAGTTGATGTTCCATGGAGTCTAATTAGCATTTGTGCATTGTAGTTCAGTCAGTTTAATTTGTATTGTATGAAGAATGTAGCTAATAAACACTTTAAAGTTCAGCACAAGTGAGAATCCATGAGCTGTCCGTAAGGCATTTTTAAACTGGGAACATTATTAGCATTCATACGGCACTTTGTGAAGCTAAGCGACGCATCTTCCAAACTGAAAATAATTTGAAATTAGGTTTTTAACACTATCACATTAATCCCCAGAAATTAGTGAGCTATTTTGTCCTCCAGCTGTTAGCTTAAAGTAGTCTTTTCCAGCAAATTACCTTCTTCTAATAAATACTCTGAATTTGGACAGAGTCAAGGAGAGAGTAAGCGGGAGGAGGAGAGAAAAGACATTAGAGCTGGTCTTATACCATTGTTGCAGTAATGATAGTGTTTGCCTGTGGCCAAACACACAGAGAGCACGGTGTGTTGGCAGCAAAGAGAGGATAATAGCAGAGAGAATTATTAGACAGATCCTTGCAGACTGTGTTTGAGTCAATTCTTTAGTCTTATTACACACTGCAGGGGCTGAATGAAGAGGGGGAAGGATGGAGGGAGATTTAAACAAGTAATACAGCATTACTCGCATTAAAGGGTGACTGTAATTACTAACACCACTCAAGCTGGGGCTATAAGACAGGAAAAAAAAAATAAAAAATCACAAGCTAAGCACCAACTTGGTTTCATGCCTCAATGTTTTTCCACCTCATGACTTCCCATATTTTTCAAAGCTGTCTAATGCTTCTCATTTCCTGCTCATACCTCATCCCTCCTCACTCTACTTCCCCCTTATATCGCTGTGTCTTTTCTCTCTTCCTTATCAGGGCATTGGCGGCTGCCTGTGTAATGAGGATCAGTGTTGTTTTAAACATGAAATGGTGAGGGAGCCCGGCGGGGCGGAATCAATAAGAGCCATTACCTCTCCTCTCTAATGATGCAGACACCCCCTCCTCTCCCCTCTGCACGCACCATCTCTTGTCTCAGCCCATTTCTACTCGCTATCTGATATTGGATGGGAGGAGGTTATGAATTATCGAATCCCAAGGGCAATGTGCCTCGCCGCCAATTACCCGGTGAAAAATGACCCTTACTTGGACATAAGCGTGTGTGTTTGGGCAGATGTATGAGTCTGAGGTGGGCGGACAGTTTGACATGGACCGGCTGGTGACACACTTGTAGACGACTACACCTCCGTGTTCCGTCTCCATGCTGTACACACTCATAAACCCAGAATGACTAATGATGCCATTTCATCTCCTTGTTTTCATGTTTATGAAGGCTATGTTGGTACCAAATTACAGATTTACTGTCATTGTAATACTTTAAGGAAATACATTTTAGCTGATGGTGGTAGGCAGGGTTGGGGTCAATTGCATTTTTCAGTTAAAATTACATTTTCAATTACCCATATTCAATTACAATTCAATTACGATTGCAGTGACCAGCATTATTTCCAATTACAATTAAATTAGAAATATTTTTTACCTCAGAAAGTCAATTACAAGTACATTCTCAATTACTAAAGTTAAATTACAATTAATCGCAATTACTGAGTCTAAAATAAATAACCTAATAAAAGTTAACCTTCCTCTTGTGTTAGCTTTCTGTTAGCATCTCTTATGATAACGAGTCCTAAATCAGCTGTAAAATATACTAAAAACAAATATCTGTCGTCTAATTTCTTTCCTACCTATTGGTTTCCTTGTTAAGTTTCCTAATCAATAAAAATATAGATTTTAATATTTTGTGTGATAGCATCTGACCCTTTTTTGTGTCAGTATATGCCGAGATTTAGATATATATATTTTTTAATGGTGAAATGGGGTAAAGCTTGATATGAAATATATTTTAATAATTGTGAACTACATATGTGTAGAACTGTACATAGAACTGTAACATGGTTAGTTTTGCATTCAATTATAATTGACCATTTTTGTAGAATTTTCATGACAATTACAATTAAAAAGTCAATTATCTGAACTAAATTACAATTATAATTATGCCATAATTGTAATTAAGTACCAATAACTCAATTCTAATTGATTCCAATCCTGGTGGTAGGTTTGGGACTAGCTTCTCTGATTATTTAATTCATTTATTTATTTATGAACAAAACAAAAGAAGTAATCAATAAAACAAAAAAACGACGCTTGATATTAGGTTTTTGCCGACAGCCGATATGCCAATATTGTCCAACATTCAATTTCCAATAATAACCGATACCAGTATATATATAAAGCCCCCCACTCCAACTTAATTTTAGGTCGCATATATGCAGTATCATCATTAAAATAACATTTTATGCCTACTTTAAATGTGATTCCCCAAAAACAGTGAATACTTTTTTAATGTCAGTAATTCAAAAAGTGCCATATTTGTTTTTGGTATATTATCTCAAACAACAGCAGCTATCGGTTTTTCAATATCGGTGGAAAAAAAACTATACCAATGTCAACCAATATTCATTTGTACGGCAAATATTGGCTGATAATATCACCCATCTCTAAAAACAGCAATATCTTGGTCGTAAGGTTCAATGTGCAAAGTTATCAAGTGGTCATTCATACATGGCACCATCAGTGACGTGCCGTGACCACTACGGTTGGGTAGGCACGTTGCAAATCGAGATCACCAATGACAATTTCATATGTTTCTGCTGGAAAGTGTTAATCTAACAAAATCAACATCGTAAAACACCATTAAAGAAACATACAATTATTTAATATAGCCTCCGTACTCTCCAAACAAGATATGTCTCATGACACGGCTGCGCATCCGTTGTACAGTATGTGTTGGAAATACAGAAACACGGAGGAAATGACAACAACAACAACAACAACAACAACAACAACAACAACTCAGAGCAGCCTCAGTGAGGTCCATCCACAAAGCCAATCCTTCCTTTTGTACCATTCACTGTGAAAAGTATGAAACATTTTCTGACCTTACCTTTGCTGAAGGTCTGAGAGCTCAGGTGTTGGTCTCCCATCTTTTAAAATATGTCGTTTTTCCTCAAAAGAAAGTTTCTTTATTATCTCTAGCGCTGTCATCCTGCCTATAATGTTATCCCGCCCACGAGCTAGAGAATGTAGCAGCAGCAGCCACGCTGGATCAATTCACTAATGCACTGTGAACTTACATATAGCATTTAGCATAGCTTGGTTATGTCCAAAGACAGCGTAGAAAGTTGCCTTTTTATGTAAATGGTTTTCATCTTGGGGACCTGACTGCGCATGCGCAAACACATAAAAATACGCTATGGCACAGTAGCAATGTGTTTTTGGAAGAGGGTGTGGCCTCCTCCTGCCTTACAGCTGAGTGAGACTGTGCAGCCGTACCAGAAAATAGCGCTGTTTAGTCATTTGGGCTATGAAACGCACAAAATGCTAACACTTTCAAACTTATAGGTACTATAGGCTATCGGAAATGGAAAAATAAATAATTTATAATTATATTATAATTAAAACAAATAATCAAAATATCAATTCACTTTTGGGTAGGCACTGCCTACCTTGCCTACCCTGACTGCACGTCACTGGGAACCATCATGATAAAGTTACCATGCAACAGTGGGAGGTAAACCTTTAAAAGCCGTGTGGTGATTAGGTTCTCTAGTAGAACTGGCACACTCCATTGGTATGCACATTTAGTGTAGATCTAACACACCTATTGTACTATGCCAAAGAGTAACCTGAGGCGCAGGACCAGGTACACCTTCAACATAGCGCCATTCTAAACATACACAGTCACAAATTCAAAAACATGGACACATCCACTCCTAAGTGTATCTGGATGACTCCAGTTAGCCTATAGTATATGTTTACTCTGAGGAGTTACCCACAAAAACTTTTAATGGATTGTTATGGTGCTTTCAGTAGTACCAAAAATGTATATATTAATAAGTGGTGAATATTTAATGTATTGATGAGTCAATTCTTAGATTTCCATCCTTTTTCAACCACTTTACATCCTCTTGTTTGAATGTGGCCAGTTGACAAGTTAAAATGCTTGACATAATGTTGGCGTTTTAACAGGTTAGCGAGGCTCGGATCAGTTCATTGTCTCTACAGTACACATGCACACCCCTCCCACACACACACACACACACACACACACACACACACACACACACACACACACACACACACACACACACACACACACACACACACACACACACACACACTGTGAACACACAATGAAATTATCAGCGGTCTCAAGTGTATCTTTTCTGTCCATTTAGCCGTTTCTATCTGGGAAAGTGCTTGGCGCTGATATACAGCACTTTGAGCTCTGATTGAATTACACTGATGGGGACATCAATTGCAGAGCATGCTACTAGAAAAAAAGCAAGCATTCTCAGATCGCATTACAGCCATGGTTCTCTGATGGGATGCCAAAATAATAGTCTTGGCGGATAGTAAGACACCAGCAGGGATTTTATTTGTTTAGTCAAAATATCCTTTGTAATGTACTTGACATTGTGTGTGTTCACTTCTAAAGCCTTGCTCTTTTTCTCAGGCTTCA